>NC_042629.1:65696194-65996194 GCF_901001135.1 Rhinatrema bivittatum | reverse complement strand
CATTTCACTTCTGTAGAAGGAACTCCTACTCTTGTCCATCTCTCCCATCTGCACTTTAGGCTCTAAACACCCACTTCTGAGACAAAGTCCAGCATGAGGACACCACTCATTTTCTCACTTTCCTCCAACAGGAAGATGGAAAACTCACTTCTAGGAAGTGATGTTTGTGTTCTGCTTTGAGAACACAACAATTCGTAACATGTTTAAAAAGGGTGCCTTCCTCTAGAAATGACCTGTGCTGAAATCGTATCCAAAGTCTATGGAGAAGCCATGTGGGAGAACGATTTGCCTTTAACATGACTCCCCACCTCCATTTTAGGCTTGGAGTCCAGCTTGGCAGAGAGTGAAGCTATGGTGCAGTCACAGCAGGACGGTACTTTTGTTTCTGCACTGGCTTCTGTGATGTATTTTTCATATCTGTCCAGGTATGGAGGCCTTTCAGGCAAAAGATAATAATGGGTTGAACTTGCCTTCTTCCCGTTCTCAATGATGGGCAAGATGCAAGGGATCTTGTTGGCAGATCCCTCGCTCAACTGTCTTTGTAAGCCTTTGTTGCTGACGTATTTGGGATCTGGAGCAAAGCTCTGCGTAGGGGGCATGACTCCATTGAGGTATGACGGCAGGCTCTTAGGGCTCGGGGTGCGGGAGTTACTTCGGGATAGAGGCTCTCTTGGGGGTACTTTAGGTGGCCTGTCCTCATCACTGTATGTGTTAGAAGTGACTTCAGCAGACCACCTTCGGTAATCAGGTCTGACTGGTCTAGGAGGGATAGGAATCCTAGGTGGAACCTCTGGTTTGTCTTCATCAGAATTAGGAGATGCCCTATTCAAATGGCTCGATATCTTTATAGCAGGTTTATTGTATGATCCAGCTGGCCCTGAATGGGATCTTCTTAGTCTCCGGTGGGGTTGCTCCAGTTTCTGGGGTTTTGCATCTTGTATGCATTCGGTTGGAGCCACTGAACTTTTGTCCACCGACTTGGCTCCAGCTGCAGCATCGATATAGGCATAGTTTATCTGGCCACATCCTCTGAAGCTCCTTCGACCTGGAACACCATATTTAAAAGCTAAAGGCTTGCAGTCCTGCAGCAGCAAGTCAGTCTCCGAGCTGGTCAAGAATTCCACCTCACTGTCCACATCGTCTAGTAAGAGGTCCTCCGAAATCGGCAGGGGAGGAAGCGGCCTTGAGCTGCGATCACTGCAAGGGACAGCATGGAACTGCGGCGGCCCGTTTTTGATAGGGGTGTGGGGAGGAGTCCTTTCAGAACAGATGACCCCATTCATGGAAAGTTTCTTAAAAGACGGGACAACCTGATCTTCCTCCTCATGCATCAAGTGTTCACCCGTCGGCATGGTAAGATGCAATGGGCTTGGCTTCTTCGAGGGAAGCCTCATGGTGGTACAGCTGTATTCGTTCATTAGGGCTGGTTGTGAAATGTGCCCTACACAGAAAAAAAACGGGATGAAATGGTGAACATTTGAAAATACAATACATTCAAGGTTACAAATCCTGTACAGTTACCCAGATGAACATTAAATTCTGATCAGTCACACACAACTTCATTTTACTACAGTAACAGCAGCTAACAACTCCCATCAAAAGGACATTAACTGCATTTTAGCTTATAGCTTGTTTTCAACCTAGTCCTCTAGACACATGCGGCTAGTTGGGTTTTTAGGATTTGCATACAGTAGAGTGTGCATGCAAGTCTCATGCATATTCGTTGTGAATATCCTGAAAACCCAACTGGCTGGGTGTGTCCTGAGAACTGGGTTAAAAACTACTGGCCTATAGCTTCCTGTTCAATGGATTCCACAAATCAAACACTCAGCTGTAAGTCTCATTTAAAGTCCCTCCCTCTGGAAATAGAGAGGATATTTTTCTCAAAGGAAACTCAAGGCATGGATTGGATCAGATTCATAACCCCATTTCTTCCTTAAAAGGGGAAAAAACTTGTCCTACGAGACATACTGTCTCACTTCATTTTGATACAAAACTGAAAAATTTAAAATGTGTTTAAGTCACTGTGCTGAGGCTACAATCTGTCCCTAAAAACAGAATACTAAAAAATGAAATAAAAATGTAAATATGAAATAGCTTCCCTAGGGGGCAGTGTGACTTCAAATAATTTTCAATCTACATTTTCCAGAAAAATGAAAGTCAAGGGAACCAGGGGTTTCTAGGAGTTTGTGTATGGGGGAAAAAAATTTGATACAGTTTTATCAAGCCTTTAAGCCCTAGGCCATTTATTTAAATGAGGCTTGGAGTGACCAGATGTCATGGTCATCTGGTGGCCTATACAGAATGTATGATGAAGCCAGAGTCTGATGGACAGGTGCCTGCATCACCAACACAATTTTCTTATCTTGGTTGCCAGTCTAGGCAGATAGCACAAAAGGCAGGTCAGGCCCTCTCCAGACTGGGGCAGAGATTTGCTAGCAGTTCAGCATGAGGAAATCTGGACCTCTACAGCCCCTGCTTATCTAATTAAAAAATGGAGGCGAACTTTCTCGTTCCAGTGCTGTAGACAGCATCTTTCACAAGTACTGAATTTACTAGCAAGATTGACAAATCTTTTGCAGGTCAGTACTCCAGGCAATCCATGTCCACCTTTTATCACAAGTCTCAAAACCACTGGTGAAAATTAAGACTTCTGCTTTCCAAAAGGCTTAAAATTCAGCTAGTGAGGCTGTGACGGATACATACCGATGGATAAATGCTGCGGGGCAACCGTCTTCAGATTATATGCCATTGCTATAGGGTCCATGTCAAAGTAGGTGCTGTAAAACAAGACGACCCTGCAATTAACTCAGGATGCAAGATTGTTTTCCATCCGTATCTTATGTTACAGAACTTAGGATGTTAGGCTTGAGGAAAAAAAAATCTATCTACAAGTTGAATGGTTTGTTCCTTAGTCTTCTGCTGATTTGCAGGATCAGACTTGAGGAAACCATTCAAGCAGGGCATTTGTGCCACTATCAGTGGCTCAAGGTGTGCAGACAGGGCTCTTCCCAGCTGGGTCGAAAAACTCTGCAGCTCATTTCCTGGCAGGTAATGCTCAAAGCCATTTCTGCAAGCAAGTCAGGGATGTCTCCATCTGAAGCGGCTGCCTGAAAACAGCCTTCCCTACCACAGAGAGTGCGCATTACTTTTGGCTGCATTTGCAGGACGCATTGCCAGGGACACCTTGGGAGAAACTGTTGCAAAGTCTGCAGGTATTTTATCAACAATGTGGCCAGTTTGAAAATATTTCTCCCGCCTCTTCCCCAAAGCACTTTCCTAGCTATCGCAAGTATGAAAAGTCTTTGCTGCCTCTCACATGAGCCAGAACAGGAGAGCACCAGTGTTAAATTTCCTCCTGAGGGGTGCGCTCACACTCCAGTATTGGCAAATACCCCATGGGCTCTTAAAATTTAGATTTGCCAAAGTCAAAGATCCAGGTGTCCAGATTTGGAAATGAATACACAACTGAAATACAAAGTTTGCCAGTGTGCTACTTCCACTTTAATTTTTGCATTTATTACAGGAAAAAAAGCATCTAAATTCAAGTGAATTAGATCTGATTGGTCCTAATGTGAAGTAAGATGGCATCCACTGACTTCTGTTCTTGGATGTTTGAAGTTGATGACCATGACTTATAGCAGATAAGTCATGGTCATCAACTTCAAACATCCAAGAACAGACTTTGACTAAGTTAAAATTTTAATGTTACACTTTTGGGCTGAGAAAAAAAAATGTATTGGTTCAAGAAATCCTCTCATTTGTCTGGGCAACTGTTCTTACAGGGGTGGCCAACTCCAGTCCGAGAACCACAACCAGGCCAGGTTTTCAGGATACCCACAATGAATATACAAATCTCTCTTGTGCATATCCTGAAAACCAGGACTGTTTGTGGCTCTTTAAGACTGGCACTCCTGCTCTATTACCTATTAGTTTGGACTTATCCTCAAGTAAACACTTTATAAGCAGATACAGATTTGACCAGAAAACTCAAGATGCCGACTGTCAAGACCATCTCCTTAGAAACCTAACGACAGTGGGTGTCAAAGGAAGGATTGGGGGAGTGGTAAAGATGTGTGAGCGGGCAGGACTCCATGTGAATTTGGGGCCTGGGGCACTCAAGATCTGCTATTAGCTATACAAGTCTCAAGACATCATATTCAAAATGGTTTTTAAACACTGGTGATCTCTTGTTGCATCTACGTACTCAGATGGTGAAATACTTAAGATTTCAAGGCCATAAGCTCTCCAGGGAAAACACCCTAGCATAGCCTACATGATCTCCCGGTCTCTGGATGGGTCTCGAAGCTGACAAGCTTAAGGATCGCAGTTTTCTCCAGGCCAGCATGGCTACTAGATCAGCATTTAAGAAGTTAGCTGCAATGAAGAATGCAATGCTTTCCACAGCACCTGCCCTCCTACCCCCAAGAGTTGCTGAGAAGTTCCCAAGTGACTGGCTGAAAACAGTTGCCCTATGGAACATTTGAGAGACATGATGTCCTATTTCTAACACCGTGTGCCTAATGCTACACATTTCAACAAACAAAACCAGCATCAAATATGGACAGGGTTTGTAACTTCTAGTTATATCTGATCTAGAACTAACATCCATGTAACCTAGGAAAGTTAATTCTATGCCGAGTTATGGTGATTTCTAGTGTAGACTGCATGAGAGGATCACTCTTCTTACATGAACATGAGATGAGAATAGGGATGAGCATTGTTTAACAAATGCAAACAGACTGCAATGAATGAGGCCATTTTTGATCCATTCCTAATGGAATGGAGCAAAGATAGCCACTGCCAAGTTTTCAGGAATTTTCATATTCATTGCCTTTCAAGAAACAGGCTTAGGCCTAGAGCAATATTTTGATAAGGCTGCTAGAGGCAATTTTAGGGTTTGTTTAATGCTTTTTTCAATTTGGCAAACAAAATGTAAACAAGCCAAATAATGAAAAAACTTCAAAATTAGAGCTGCACATCCCTACAAAACAGTATGTTTTGTCTCAACATACTAAGTTCTACTCTAACACAGAAGTCCTCAGACCATAGACACAGGGTGTTCATTTTCTAGTCAACTTACTTTTCAAACCCACTGGTACTAGCCCAGTATCCTTTTGGATTTACTATGCCTTGGCCATTCAAAAAATGGATTTCATTCTTCAGAGAGACTCCGATCTCCTGGGCCACTGACATTGTGCCTCAGTCAGAGGTCTCCAGCCTTTAAATTCCTTCAGTGTTTTCCAATGTCCCAGCAGCTGTCATTCCTGCAAAAAAACAAGAGCAGACTATGATCACACTAAGCACTGTAGAACTCAGCCCATCCAAAGCACCAAGAAACCTTAACACATGCCTGGCCCATTACAGCAAGTTTATTCAGTCACTCCAAAATATGAGCCAAACAGGTTCGCCTGGTGCTGTGACCTATGCACAGGACCTGGGTTTGATTTGGGTCAGTCTTTGCTTCCCAGGTTGATTGGGGGATGCTGCAGACGTGCTGTTCACAGCTCTTGCAGTCAAGGACTGTTCCTGTACTGGTTGCCCCCAGATTGGGAGAGAAAGTAGGAGGGTTTATGGGCAGAATCTGGATAGTTGCTACATAAAAGTTTGTCTAGCCATAGTTCAGAGGCCAATTCTGGTTGAGCTATAAGCCCAAAAGACAGGAGGAAACTGCAAAGGCAAAAGTTAAAGCTAACAACTTTGTTTTAGTTATGTTTTTTTTCCTAGAAAGAAATCGTATGTGAACATTTAAGTAACCTAGGGGACTAGATCGCTCTCTAAGTGACCTCTTTCTAGAGGTCCAAGTTGAAATCCTAGTTTTCTGTTTGTGAAAGGACTTTGATAACCCCATGGTCTAATACAGGTGGATATATGTTTGCAATACAAAGCCACTGTCAAATCTTCAGCTGTGGTCTGAAGGCAGCTCATAAGTGATGGAACCCGGTAAATCAGGGGTCATACGGACACCGAAGCCCATCTATGCCGTATCCGACTCCAGCGAGTGCATTGGAGTATTGCTTTCAGACCTCATTTCCTTGTCACAAGGAGTGACTGCCAAGGTGTGCAGCAGAATTCAGATTCACAGGAATCTGCCAAGGGGCTCATGTGAATGCTCCTGCTATGGCCCTTGCAACAGGAATGAGATCAACCATGGAGGAGCAGGCTAATGGGCCGAGAAGGGAAGCCAGGGTCCAAATCCTGCTCCTCGTGACTCTGAGCTAGCCACCTCCTCCCCTTCACAGTCTCAGCTGGGGACCTGCATAGTACAGCCCTCCATCAGGATGGAAATCCTACAGCTCAGGTTTTGGAAAATACTAGTTCAGTCTAAAACCCAAATCTCATTTCAAGTAGACCCTGCAACAGACTATTCCCATTGCTTTCATGGCCTCTGGTGAATTCACTGCATCCTTTTAAGACAGATAAAATGTGGCAAACAACTTCCTATTCCACACAGGTAGTTGCACAACAGATCATTGCGACTGCCAAAACACAATCTTTACAATACAGACAATAAATCCATTAATGTTGCACTAGATAGTGCAGTGTGACTCAGGGGTAGTAACATTTTTCTGTAAACTGAAGGCAAAGTACAACAGCATTGTGAAAGAAGCAGCTCAGAAAAATGTTCATTGAGACAAGGTATATTCTAACATTAGCAATAATAAAGATCAGATGTTAAGCCTGGTATTGCAGAATTAAAATGTCCTGATATTCCTCCTAACATCAGGCTAACCAAGGTAGAAGTGTCCAACTTTAAAGTTAGTCTAGACTTTGCACCCAGCTTGCTCAGGTTTTAGACAAAAATGTAAGGAAGAGCTTTATAATGAATCTGATTCATTATGCTTTATCCTATCCTCCATAGACAAGAGAATAAAAGCCTTGTTAGATCCAGCTCTAACTGAAAGCTCCTTATGCAAAAGTAAGAACTTCATGATTACCCCTCCCCCAAAATACTGATAGCCTTTAAAAAAGACAGGATGTCCTGTAACAGCAGAAGGCTATCTTAGGGGGCTCACGGGAGCCAGCATCATCCTGGTCCTGATCTTCTGGTTTTCATGAGAAGCATGAAACGTACTTCTAGGAGTTTCCACCCACAGTAAAACCATATGCCGAGTACGTAGCAATGGAAAAAGATGAAATCATGGTAAATGCTGGTAACTGCAGCTAGAAAAAATGAATTTTCTGTGACAAAACAAGACATTCAAGGCAAGATGGACACAGCTTTCACTTAATTTTGATCCAATGGCTTTTTGTATGTCAAATGACTGTCAAAAGGCACTGATACGTAAAATATAGAACAGTAACTAGAACACAAGTGTACCTTTAACTTTTCTTCTTTTGAAAAGTCAGTCATTCAGCAATCATAACTGACATGGTTGCTTCTATTTCTGGAAGAAGATGTGGGTGCGGTGTAGGAGCCCAGCACACACTGTCAGATGTTTCATGCCAGGCCAGGTAGGTATCTGGTAAACTTGACATGGTCTCAAAGGTTCATGGGCATCTTTAGAGAATGTTGGTCTAATAATGAAGGGAGTCCATCCGCAGAGAAGCCATCTTTCTCCAGGACTTAGGCCTCTTAAATTCTGCACTTTCAAAGCTAGTGAATCTCTGTACCACTCATGATCAACAATTGAAACTAAATGCCAGCTTGTGTTTCAGAAACCCCACAGCATTAATGATATTTAAATTCCTCGGCCAAGGTTGGCAGATCTGCAGGAATAGTTTCGGGAGGCAGGTCCCAGAATGTCAGATCTCCCTCAGACTAGCCAGACATGCTGTGAACAGGGAAATATTTGGGGTCCTCTGATGTACCACTAAGAAGGGTAAGAAACAAAGCTGCCAAGCCCGGTAGCAAGCAGAACTAGCCACCTGAGTCTCACTCACAATCAAGTGTGCCCCACACTAAGCAGTGGCCTGCATGCCTGTTGTCACCCAGCTCTTAAAAGCACTAAACAGGTTATTCTCATCCCTGAATTTTCAGATGAAGTCAGTGAGTGGTCATTTTGTAGGATTTTAAGGATTATGCAGCTTTGTGTTTGGAGGAAAAGCTTTTATTCTACATCTTGCATGCAAAATAGCAGGAAAAAGAGCTTAGGCCTCATTATAAAGCTTGAGAACTACCTATGAACATAGTTCGATGTAGTGCATCAATCCATGAATCACTCCAGTAAAGACTGAGGACCATTCGCAAAAGCTCAGCAGCACCACACTGCCCTGCGATTTGGAAGCTTCTTGCTATCTGTTTAACTCATGCACTCCAGCTTCTTTGCCAGTTGCCCTCTTGACTTTATAAAAAAAATGAAAAGCTTTACAGATTTCCAGTAACCAACTTCAGCAAGCATGAGCTTTTGAGAGAAAGATCTCCAACCAAATAACTCATTTTAGATATTTTATGTTATTTTATGTGCCTTGATGTAAACAGTTGTGATGGTAAATTGCTTAACGATTGTTTATTTATTTTAATGGCTTTTTATACCAACTGCAAACCCAGGTTACACACTGTATAATACTAACTTGATGGAAAGCCAAAAAAAAAAATGTTTGTGCGCTTCTGGTATAAACCCTAAATTGACAATGGAACTGACTGGTTTGAAGACAGCATCCAATTCTTAAAAAAAAAAAAAATTGTATGCCCTGACTAATTTGGAGAACCTGCAATGGTAATGAGTTCAAGAATAGGGGAAGGGGGTGAATGTTTCCTACAGGGGGTTCTTCCTCCTGCGGCAAATATAAATGAAATATTTTTAAAAGGCTCTGTTCTTTTAGCACTATGATGAGCCTGAAAAGTAACGCGGCGCAGAGCCAGCCAGATGTCAGAATCCAAGTCTAAAATCCTTCCACCTCTGGCCATGTGACCACTCGCAGCCTGGCAGCTTCATCTTACTGAACGCAGACTTTTGTCTAATGCACTTAAAAAGTTAAGCAATGCCATTTCTAAAGAGGATACGAGGGAGCATTGCTCATGAAAAGATATGCAAACATTTCTCTGCTGGCCTAGGCCAGTTCCAAAATGCCATAGAGATTCAATAAAGTCTCAAGCCTGGCAAACATTAAGATCTTAGGCCCATGGCGGTGGAAGAACAGGTTATAATTCCATACAGACTGCTTCACAGCAACGGAATTAAAGCTTTTAAAAAAAAAATAGCCATGCAACTAACTTATCCCTCCAGTCTGAAACTGCTAGAAACTGGCTTATAGCTTCTACGTCTCCTGCAAGCACCTGGTGCAATCAAAGAAAAGGTTTCCTAAACAAAAATGTTAAAAAAAAAAAGCCAGGCAGCAAAAGGCAATGGACAGCAAAGTGTTCATAGGGATCTATAGACAAAAAAACCCTGGGTGTTTCACGGAAGCCCAGCCCCCTCCACCTGTACCAATGCCAAGAAGCTCTGCTAGTAATTATGTGTTAGCTTGGTGATGCTGTCGGCATCCGCGCTTTCAGCAGGGCGATTGTGCAACCAGGACCTGCTCCAAAATCCCTCTGGAATTCCAAGCTCTCATGTCAATGAGTGAAATATTTGCACAGTCTCTGTCTTGGGTGGGGTGAAAAAAAAATGCTCTATTTTTCTTCTTCTCCCTATTGTTTGGTCACCTGCCATTCATATACAATTTTAAAAACAAGAGAGCAAAAAGTAAAAACGTCTCCCCCCTGTCCCCTCTGTGAAAGAAGTCCCCTGCTAATTATAACAAGAAGAGTGTGTGTGGGAGGAGGTGAACGGCCTGGAGTTTTCACTGGGGACTGGTAGTGAATGGGTACCTTATGAGGAACTCAAGCAGAACTTCCTACTTGCTTTGAGAGAGAGAGAGAAAACCAGAAAAAGTGAACTTGACAAAATAATTGCACATTGTTTTTCTTTTGAGGGCTGCATTTAGTTCTAAAAGCAAGAGCAGAAGTTGGAGGAAGACTGTGTGGGACGACCATGCTATTTCTGAGAACTAGGAAGAGGGCAGGGGAGAGAGAAGCCTTCAGTGCAAACGTTTGAGACAGATACACAATGCATACATCTGCACAGTTAAAAATGTTATTTAAAGAGCCTCAAGCTGCATGTGTCACTACACATGGTGAAGCCAGATTCAGTCAATCCGGCTACTGGGGTTCAGCCCTATGTAAAGTATTTTACTTAAAAGTTATAGCACAACTGGAACAAGTAGACAACAGTAGCAAGTGATTTACAGGGATGATCAACTTCCTAAACAGGGTAGGGTTCTTCAGCTTGAGAAGACAGGAGGTTAATGAAATTGAGGGGTAGGGAACAGGTCGATAGGGAACGTTATTTATATTATCAAATGGTATTAGAGCTAGGGCGCACAGCCCCGAAACTGAGAGGCATCAGATTTAAACACAAAATAGACTTTTTTTCCAGTCAATACACAATTAAGCTAAGGAATTTTGCGTTTCCACTGGGTCCATCCAGTGTCAGAGGATGCCGTGCCCAGTGGATCATTGCTCTGACCCAGCATGGCATTAACATCCTTCTGTTTTTAACAGCACACCAGGTGAGGTGCAGGTACCCCCCCCCCCCCCATAAAAATTCAAGAAAGTCCAGGATAAGCAGAGAGGTTGAAGGGAAAAACCAGAGATCAGTTGTGGGTCTTAAGCCCTGCACCATACCAGGAATGAAATTTGGGCAGATAGAGGCTGTAAGGCAGGTGAGGAGGGACATGCAGGGGGGGGGGGAACAGTTTCACCAGGTTTTTACACAACTGGATAGAGAAAGGGGAAGGAAATGTCCAAATATTAGTAGGATCTGAATAATTTTAAGCTCTGAGCAGAGACTCCCAGCTCAAGATCTGTACTCTTAACCTTATTTCTGTGCGTACATCTGTCAGATCCCAAGTAAAGATACATCTTCGGTTTTAGGGACACAAAGCAGAGTGTTGATGGAAGGAAAAGCCCGCGTCTTCTTTCGGTGCTTCACCGTTGCATCACTGCTTGTAATTACACATTCAAGAGCAGAGAAACCAGATTTCAGAAAGTAACTTTACTACAGACTTAGATGAACCATTTTCATTGGCTCTTCTGGAGGGAGCATCAATTATATCCAATTACAGTCACTCCCAGCTTTATATTAAAGAAGGACTCAAGAAGCAAAGAATCCTATTTTGAAAAGATTTTTCTTCCAGTAGGGCATCTTATTCTATTTACTGAATCAATAAACAGATAGTTCCTGCCTCTGGCACCTTCGGTGCGGCATTATGGGTTCAGCCTGATGGCACAAAGCTCTGCCGACAGGAAGCAGAGCAGACACCTCAGACCTTTCAAGGCGGCGCTATGCCACGCTTCCCCCAAAATTAACACATTTTTCCCCAACTCAGGTGGGTTTGATTTAAATTCAAAAAGCAGACGTGAAATGTGCGACAGCCTCCTCGCCTTTGCACATGCTGAGGAAGACCAGGCATGAGGAAGCAGTGAGACTTACATCTACAAAACCAGGGCTGGATTTCTGACCGGACACCATGGGACAGAATTCTGGTGCCTTATTTCAGACCCTGGTGATGGATATGACATTTGAGCCAAGAGATTGATTCTAGCTCCATTCCACCCCCTTAGGAATCAGAAGAGAGCAGGCAGATTCCAGCCCTGAAGAGGAGATGGAAGAGCACAGCTTTTATCATCAGCTGCTGCTGCTTCTGTTGTGTGCTCCGGCCAGGGCAAGAGAGTAGATAAGTATCTAAAGGTGACTTGCTCTCCTCTAATGCAGCAGGGTGGGGGGTACCCGAGAACTACTGAGGGAACCCAGGCATGAGATTGAGTAGTATTTGTGCATACCTACCTACCAACCCCCCATAAAATTCAGTCTGCTCCTCATCCTTTGTGGCTACAAGTCCTGCACAAAACTGGAACCAGAAAACAGCTTTGGCCAATAGTGATGCATTGTCTTGGCTGGGTAGGTCCTGGAAATGTGAATCTTTGTAGGTTGAAATGCATTTTGCTGGCTTAACTAAAAAGCTACAATTCCAGGTCTTTTGCTAAACTAAGGCGGTTGTAAAGAGTCAGAATGCCCACGGAAGATCCTGGCATTTGTGCGAAATACAAGACTGGGTTCTTCGCATGCCACAGCTTGCCCTTCACAGGTTTTATTTACAGCCGGAGCTATAGGACTAAGATCTGCAGCTTTAAGCTCCCAGCGTCGTCTCTGCTATCCGAGCAGGACAGCACCCAATCTCTTGCTGCCTTCTGACCATCTCCCACTCAGAACGGCTCAGCTGGCACCGCTGTCTCAGACACAGGCGAGCGGCTCTCGGGTGCAGCCATCCTGATGGGACCGGACTTTGCTTTCTACGAGCGAGGGACTTGATGCTTCATGCTTTTCCTCAACCCTCCTAAAAACTGACCCTCAAAGCTTGTTATTAAACAGGCACTTATCACTTGGTAACATACCAAGACAGGCCCAGGTACAAGATACACCTGAGTTAACGCCAGCCAGTCAAAAACATCCTAAAGTTACTACAGTAAAAAGGAATTGCCTGTAACCGGTTTGCTGGCATGTCATTAATTAATCGGGTGAGTAATTTAAAGGGGGCAGGGCACATTTCTACCCTGCGACTCATCCAGTTCTGCCCAGCTTCTCTTGACAGTGGGCTGTCACTTCCTCATCGCGTTTGGCAACTTGGCATTTGTGGATTCCGGAACAATCAAGGCAGCTCAGAAAGCAGAGTGGGGCCCATGCAGCTATCAAACTGCTCCAGTTCCTGGTTATACTGGAAAAGGACCCCCCCCCCCCCTATGTTCATGTCAAGTCACTCTGCCTCTCGGGATGCAAAGTCGCTAATCACTTTGGACAGTATTTATGTTTCTCTAGTAATCCTCGGAAAGGACCTACCCGGGCCGTCATGTTAAACTCTTTCAAAAGGCCCCCGTTTGTACTGTGTATAGAAGTCAAGGTCCTGCTAAAAACCTTGAACATGAAAAGCGTCTTGAGGTGAACAAGCGCACAGCAGGCTCACCAAACACCAGCTTTGTACTAGGACAGGGGCAGTGAGACCATCATAGCCAAGGGCCAGGATGTACAAAAGATGGTTCACATGCCTAAAACCTCTCCCCATCATAGCCCTGCTCAACTATTACTTGCCAAAGGCCACTGGCTTTTATTAGCCAAGCAGCATTTTCTCCTTACACCCACCGTATTAAGGATATGCTCCAAGAGTCTTAACAGCTAAAGTTCAGTGATGAGCCCTCACGCTCAGGAGTGTTCCCTAATCCTCAATTTAAGCTTATTCTTTTCTGTATTGGAGACCCAAGACATTGGGGGGGAGCCAACAGCAACTAAGGCAAGCTAAGAGGGAATCAATCAGATCCCTTCTTCCATGTGTAATCCATTCGCGTGAAACTTGCTCTGCTTTTGGGGGAAATCACCAGACTTCAAAATCTGGATTCTCCAGGACCAGAGCTACTAAATGAGCAATACTATCGGCAGAGCTCAAACGTGGTCAGATAGTCCTTCCTGTGCATGGCATTTGTCGTGTACGCTTACACAATAATGCAAAAAAAAAAATCTATGATCTTGCTGAGTAGGAGATTTAGCATCAACGACAGTCTGTTTAGGAGAACTCCCTGGCACAGCACAGAATGGATCTTCCGCACACCTAGGGTTTTTACCACCATCATTAGGAGACATCTTTTCTGAAGGCAAACCTCCTGCAGGATCAAACCCCAGGCTGCCGTTTCAGATCTGCAAATGATTCCATGGCACTTCATGGTTTAGGGCTGGTAAAACTACCCCTTGTGCTTTCTACCTCTACACCACAGAAAGCGTACCAAGGACTGCAGCTGCTTGCACTATACATTCACCGGTAAAGCCAACAGCAGCCAGTCAGGGCAACTGCCCACTGTCCAGCCCTGCACAACTGGCAAGAGCATGTTAACACACAAGACGGTAAGCTTCCCAATCCCATTTCTAGCAAGCAGGGTAATGTACAATTCCAGCTATATTTTCTCTTCATTACATTATGTTAAAAGCTAACCAACACTAGAGACCATCCTGCATTTTATCATATAGTAACAGAGCAATGTGTTCACGCTGGGAAGCAACATAACTTTTCCTAAAACCTTTGTTAAAGTGTCACTCTTGGCAGCTTTACTTGCTCAGGTCTACAGCAGGCTGCACTGCATTATAGTCAGACTAGATTAAGACTGACAAAGGATTCATGCTAGAGCTGTAGCCAAACCGTGATGGCTCCCTGCCTTAAAACTTGGAAACAAATGTCATTCCAGCACTTTGGTGAGCTTGCATCAGACTTACAACTAGGAAAGTCACTAGTTTTTCCAAAACCAAATTTTTCTCTCTAGATCAGATATGCCAGTCCTAGAAATAGTCAGCAAATTTATATTTTTTCCTCAATAAACCCAATGCCAGGATGCCAAGACACTAATCATTTAGTCAAACTAGTAATATTTAACAATGAACACCCTTTCCAAATATCTTAACTCTGCTCAGTTTATGTAGAGGTTAAAATCAAGAGCTCCTGCCATTAAGAAAAAAAAACACCTTTAAAAAAATTCCAGCCTCACCTTTCTTCACCTCTGACAGTTGCCTGGCAACCATTCTTGTCCTACCTGTGTTGCAGGTGCACCTACGGTCATTAGCACACCTTAAAAGCTGCAGTTCCCTTTCCGATTACATGCTTGGGTTTGTAGCTTAACCACCTAGTGGGGATTTTTTAGCAAGCTAAAAAGGGAGACGTGATTCTGCTGATGATGAAATCACAAGGCAGTCTCTTAATATGAGAGAAGACAGCAAGCATAGTTACTAGGGTTTTTTTTTCCCAACTCCAGGGTTCTCTTACACAGATAACTAAATTCTCCAGTACCATAAAGGATTATTCTAAAAAGCTACAGTTTTGAGCCACACTATGAGATCTATAATGCCCCTCGACTTAAATTTGGCTCCTTAAGTATTTGAAAGATGCCTAAAAAACACTAAGCTCCCCCACCAAAAAAAAAATAAACCAGACACAACGAAGCCATCAAGTTACCAGTCTTGGCAATATACATTTAGTCCTAAGGACTGACAATCTACTTTGCACTGTGCTTGACTGTAAAAGCTGCGCTGTTCCAGGAGTCTTGATAAATGAGATGTTTCCGCCTTTATGTAATTAGGGCTTTTGGGCAAGTGCACATTTCGACAGCAGCCACGGACTTCCCGAATCTGCGTGGTGCAGCTTTAATCCGCTTTGTAATCTCAGGTCAGCGCGCAGACCTAGTCGTTGCCATCTCAAGGACTCCAGCCCGGTGCAGCAGCACGCGAGCTGCTCCGATCCCAAAGGGTAGGTTCCGAGGTCAGGCCGACCAGCGAGGATATGTCCAGGCGGTTTCAGAAAGCGAGTACCGAAGGGTGCAAAATTAAAATAATAATAATAATAAGACGCGCATCAACCACGACCCAGGGTATAGGGAGACAAAAAGAGTGGAAATGAATGCGCACGATTACCATAAAGGGGGGGGGGTGCTGTACAGATTGCTGACCTCCCAAGGAGATTAAAACAAAAAAAAAATGAAAGGATAAATCGATGCCTTTTCACTTCCATCCCACCCCCCCTCGAAGCACAATTTCCAGAGCTTGATCTGAGCGCAGAAGAGTTTGGGGGGGGGGGGGGCCTCTTACCTGCGAGCAAGGCTCATTGCGCGTCCCCGCACGGGCTCAATGCAGCCCGGCCATGTCCCCGCCTCCCCCGGGCCGCACGCGCCGCTCAGCCAACCCCTCTGCAAGTGCTGAGGCCGCGGCCGCCGCAGCCCCGGTTTTATGAAAGGCTGGGCCGTGACGTCACCGCGCCTCCGCCCTCGCTCCCGCCTCCTGCCCCCGGGAGCCCCGCCCACCCCACGGAGCCTCTTAAAGGGGCCGGGATTCGGCAGATCACCGCTTAACTCAGTGCTGGGGCAGGAGGCGCAGAGCTGGGGGGGGGGGGGGGGGAATCCAAGGGAAAAGCAAAACCGGGTAACTGCCTTTTCTACACATAAAGGTAGATTGTCTTTCATGGCTCAGAAAGCCTTTAAAGTGCAACAGACCGGTTAATTATGTTGGTTGAATACGGATTACAGAATGCACAGGAAAACACAGAGGGTTCAATGCAATGCGGGTAAAACTGGGGAACCCACAATGATGAGATGTGTGCACCTTCCAATCTCATTTTCCTCTCCCCCACGGTGCCCAATCTCCAGCCATCTTCTCCCCCCATGTGTTCAATCCCCAGGATCTCCTCCCTCTCCATATTTCCCCCTGTTAACTCCCCTAAACCATCATCTACCCTCTCCCCCCAGCGCTCCCCCATCCTTGGTGGACCTTGAGCTCCTCTCCCCTCTCTCCCCCTGGCCAATAGGGCAGAGGGAGACGAGGCAGCGGCTGCTCCGGGGTCCCGATCCACCACCGGCTTCTCTCCTCCTCTGAGAGGGAAGGTGATGGGGAAGCGGATCGGACCGGACTGCGCCGCCCGCTCGCCTGTGCTGTCTACCTACACTCCCCCCCCCCCCCCTGCAAGCCAAGGCCCTGTGAAAGATGCCGGAACGCAGCCCGACAGCGTTCCGCCGGAAATCAAGCCCCCGCGTATTAAAACCCGTCAGCGGCACTGGAACATAAACGGAGAGCAGCGAAGCCAAATGCCCATTTCTAGCGCCGCCCCCGCCATACTGAGGACGGATTCGTCTTTTATTGCGCCAAAATCCCAAGGGTCTTGCCTGACCCCGCTGATAAAGAGCTGCTCCGTGGGCTGGTGCCAGGCAGAAAGAGAAGCGCAGCGGAGCTGGCGCCCCCGTCCTGGCACTGACTCGCGCCCATGTGATCCGGGGCTGCTCTCGAACGCACGTCCCCGAGCACCAAGTGCCCTTGCACCTACATCTCCCTTCCTCTCCCTGCGCTCCTCCCTCCCCTGAGTCCGAGGAAGCTGCTGCCGGAGTACTCCCGCGTTAAGCAAGCTTGGCCAGCACAGGCAGACATGGCTGGATGTCATGGGATGTGCGGCTGGCACCCGGAAAATTAGCACAGAAGAGGCAACCCTTATTCTCCCCCCTCCGTCTTCGGCCCCTCTGGTTGCTCTGTAATATTTGTCCTGGAAACAGGTCAGGTAATTATGCAAATACAACTACTATGCTAGCAATTTTCAAAAGCCATTTACCTGCCTAGGGTAAAACCTATTGACAACCTGGGTGGCATTTATTATAGCAATTTTCAAAATCCCACTTCTACAGATGGGTAAAATGCATTTATAGTGCAAAACCCAAGTTCAGTGGGTAAATGCTTTTGGAAATCAGGCCCCTAGGTGTGCACAGATTGCTCATTTGTACCTGCTGTCACAGGTCTTACTCCATCAATACTCTTCCCCTCCACACACACTTTGTGCTTGTCCCATGCCTGCCTGAAGTCAAGATTGTGCATTCATTTTTTGTGACTTTATATGCATCAATATATGCATAAAATCAGTTTTATGTACATAAATCTGATTTTATGTGCATGTATTACAAAATGCATTCCTCTCAGTGAGAAAGCATTTTCTCACCTTCCTTTTGAGCTTACCTGGTTCACAAGGTTACATATTCATCAGTCTGTCATGTTTGTACATTTTAGAGCAATATACTGTAAGTAGTCCAGAGAACATTTTCTTGTATATACCTCAGCTCTCAATTTACTTACTTTCTGATGTACACATTTTTTAAAAACAAATTTCTAAGAAAGAGAAAACAACGTAGTCCTCCATAGGCCAACATCCATATGTTCTTCATGGGTGATGGGCTATACTTTTTAATAATTTTTTAAATCACTATTTTCTGTGAGTGCAAAATTGCAGTGTTAAGAAGTGCAAAGTCAAACATGTCAAAGAATGATTTGGAAAACCTAAATTCGAATGTGAGCGCTTCGAAAGAATTTTTCCAAGAATCCAGCAATTCAAAAAAGCATTTTATACTTAACTTTCAAAAACGAGTTAAGATGAAAACCCTTTCATTCCTTGAGAGTTAAGATGGACTTGCTTTCATGCCTTTAATCCACAAGAATATTTTTTGCGCTCTTTATGCGTCTCTCCTTCCTAGGATTGGTGGTGCTTTCCTTCCTGCAGTGAGCAGCAACGTTTATCTCATATCTTCTTCAATCAATATCTCCCTCCTACGTGGACCATGCTTTGCCCTGATTGGCTTCCTCAGGAAGGCACAACCCAACCACCTGATATTCCATTAACTAAAATTAAATTATAACCCCCCACTGTTTTCAGAAGAATTCTTTTTTTGTAAAGAAGCCATTTCTGCGTAAAAAAAACCCAACAAAAAACCGCCAATAACAATAGAGAATGGTAGAGTTCAAGGAAGGATTTTCTCAAGTGCTTCTCAAAAAGTGACACAGAAAACATTTAAATAATAAATATGCCATCATCAGGTCACCTGCCAGCTGCTTTTGGTATTTTGGTGTACAATATATTTCTCTGAATGCATTTAATTTCTGGTAGCTATGTATTGACAGCTGGTTTGGTGTAAAGGTATATTTCTTGATGGAAGGAGTGGGTGGGTAGCTTGTCTTTAAAACCCAATTTGTTTTATTGGTTTCCAAATTCACCATATCATATTTTTTTTTAAATTTTGACTGAGATCTTGAAGTTTTCATAATAGGAACTGCATATGGGTGCCACCCTGGGCAAGATACTTTATCTCCCATTGCCTCGGGTATCCACTTAGATTGTAAGCTGTTTGGGGCAGGGACTTATCATATCTGGAAAAACATTGTAAAGCACTTTAAGCTTAAACTGGATATGTGCTCTCGAAATACAAAATTCTATATTATGTAACAATCTAAACCAAAATATTGCATTTGACCTGCAATGTTATGGAACACAGTTTTTTTTAGAATCCCCCTGTTCAAATGCTCAGAGGATTAACACTTTCAGTATTGAGACATTCTAGTTACTCACTTTATCAAAATGTGACATTTTGGCCTTTTAGGAATAAGTTAGTATCATGCTGTTCAGTAAAAAAATAAGAAACAACCCCCAAACTGACTGATGGTTACTACAGCAAACTTTGCATATGTAACTGAATCACAAATGCTCACACTCCTTTCCTACAAAACAAGTAGGTAAAGCATAGAGAGGCATGCTTTCAGGAATGCTTTCCAACATAGATTTATAGAAAGTGTGTGTGCATGGGTGTGAACGATTTGTGGGACTGGGGGGTGGGGAATGTAACCCCCTGTGCTAAAACAAGCTGTAGTTCACCCGGTTTATAAAAAAAAAAAAAAGGAAGTCTCTCAGTCGTGCTTCCTTCCAGTTACAGGCCCATCTCCAACCTGTCTTCCTTGGGGAAATTGTTAGAAAAAGCAGTATATATTCGATTTAATAATTATTTGGTAGCTAATAATTTCTTACATCCTAATCAGTGTGGCTTCTGAAAGCACCATAGCACTGAGACATTACTTGTATCGGTAGCAGATTTCTTCTTGTGCAAACTTGATAATGCAAGACTTGTTATAACTGTTTTCTTAGATGTATCTTCAGCTTTTGACATTGTTGATCAGACAATTCTATTGGAGCGCTTACGTTTCTTGGGGATTGGTAGTATAGTTTATCAAAGGTTCAATTCCTATTTATGGGAGAGAACAGCAAGTCTCTTTTGACAATGATCTACAGAATGGTTTGGTTTGCATTGTTGAGTGCCGCAGGGTTCAATATTATCTGTGGCCCTTTTTAGTATCTACTTATACCCCTCGTGTGTCTTGATTGAATACCTTGGGATTAAATTTAGAGCCTGTGCCCATGATATTCAGCTTTTCTTCTCAGCAGCTTTCGGCTCAATTTTAAACCCCCTGCGCGTGGGGAAACCGGGGGTTACACGCGCGACCGGGCCTTGCGCACGCCACGGCGCATCTTCAAAGGCGCCCGGCCACGCACGCAACTCCCGTTACGCGCAGAAGTGCCAGGCCCAAGAAAAGGGGGGGGGGGAGGGGCTGAGCTGGAGGCGGCCAGTACAGCAGCGCTGGCAGCGTAAGTTCTGAAATAAAGAAAAAAAATAAGGTAGGCTGTGAAAAGGGGTCGGGGAAGAGAGGGGGAGGGAGGGTAGGTAGTTGGGTAGGAAAGTTCCCTCCCAGTCCGCTCCTTAATTGGAGCGGACTGGGAGGCCCGATCTCATCACCGTGAGTAAATGGGCCAAATATACCCCTCCCCCTGCATGCGCCGGCCCGGATTTTATAACATGCGAGTGCGCGTATGCTTTTGAAACCTACCCTTTTGTTTCCTGATTGTCTTTCTACTGTCAGTTCTTGGATGGCGGAGAACAATTCATTATTCAGTTAGCCCCGTCCTTAATTTTCAAGGCAGTTCTCTGTCTGTACATGGGACTGCAATTCGATGTAAGAGGGTAATCAGAAATGTAGGTTTTCTATCCGATTTTCCATCTTAGTTTTAAAGCACAGATTCAATCAGGTTTAAAAACAAGGTATTTCAAACTCTGAGCTTTACATCACTTAAGATACATTTTAGACTGTAAAGAGTTTTGGACAATAATTCATTCTTTGATGCTTTCAGCTATGGGTGACTGTAATGGGTTGTGTATGCTGCCCTGCCTTTCACACATCTACGGGCGTAACAAGGCCGCCAAAATTCTGCCTCTCCTTTGCTTTTAAGAAGGTTGCCATGGAAGCAGGGAAATGCATTGGCTTCCTCTGCAGCAGCAGGGTAGAAAAATTAAGATCTAGGCTCTTGTTTTTAAATGTATAAAAATGGAAGGCCTGCTTCGTTTGTCTAGACCTTTGAATTTTTATGTCTTTTTCCTGGTCCCACTGGTCCCAGTGTAAACAGAAAGACTTTGATGGCTTCAGACCCAAAGCCGGTGGCGTTTCCCTGTTCAAGTTAAGCCCCCCTGTTGGCGTAAGGGGTTATGGACCGGCAGTGATTCCAATGCCTCCAGGCCTTCAGCATCTCTAAGAGGCTGACTTAGATGGGTCTCGACCGTGCTGCTCAGGTGGAGGTCTGAGCTAAAAGTAAGGGGGGCACAGGTCCCCGGTACCTCAGACCACTGCTTCCAGATTGACTTTCCTCCACGGTCGTCAGTGGGGCCATATCATTGAAATTTGCCATAGCAGGTTTGTAGACCTGGGTTGCTTTACTGAATGCACTGATGAGTGTAAATTCAGAACATATTGTATCTCGTAATAAATGCATAATTTTACTTTTTTTTTTTCACCATTCCTTACCACATGGATAGTCTTTATTATCCCTGTTTATAAAGCTTATAGATCCATTTCACTTAGGAAATGAATGATCTGTGAATTGAAATTCATACAGGACATATATCTGACTAAACTTTAAGATTTTTCAGCTTCCATTTATTTCACACTACACCCAAATACTGCAAATGTTGACCGGAACTTTCAAGACCTCTACATCTGAAGGGGTCAAGGAGGTCTACAAAGCTCATCTATGCCAACATCTGTTTTGCTGGTTCTTTAATAAGATAGCTCAACCTACAAAGACTCCAGCTTTCTTTGGGACCAGTACAACTACCAGGCCTATGCACAGATAATATCCACCCACAGCGGCTTAAAACATGCATTGTACAGATGGAAGAATGACAATGTCGTGAACTGAATGCATTGCATTAATGACTGCCTCTACATGCTGTATAAGACAGTGAACATGTAATAATTATAGGGTGTGGAGGTGGAAGATTGTACTGTATCTAGATCATGGAATATTTGTACACAAACATGGGAAGCCACACAAGCATATTCATGAATTCAGGGACTTTTCTGAGAGCCTTATTTCTGAGAAATTCAAGTTTTTTTCTGGTCTTTTCTTTTTCGTTATTTTTCACACCTTTTCTTCCAGGCCGTTAGTTGTGAAACTGCAGCCTTCAGGCTAAAAGGGATAACATTCTCATTAGACGACCAGTAGGGTGTGCCCTACCCCCTTTCTAAGGAACTGAGTGATGCAATCTTCAGAACCAAATCATTCCAGAAACTGTGATCCTACAACCTGCAATGCAATTAAATATACACACCTCTCTCCCTCTTACATACACTTTCTCTTTTTACCTACATACACGTTCTCTCCCTCTGTCATGATCTTAATATCCTTTCCTCCTTTTCTTTCTCTCTCTCTCTCTCACACACACACACACGCACTCACTTTCACTCTGTCCTGCATTTAACATCCTTCTTTCTCTCTCAGTCACAGTCACACACTCACACACACACTTTCTCTCTCCTGCACATAACATCTTTTCCTCTTCTCACTCTTTCTCTCTCACACACACTTTCCCTTTGTCCTGCACATAACACATATTTTCTCTAAGAAAACTGAATTATGAATGTACAGTATATGAAGGATACACAAATGGAGAGTAGCCAGGGCTGAACCCTTGATGATTGGCACTACTCACAAGTTTCAAACTGGTGCTAATTTAACTTTTTTTTGTGTCTCTTTCTCTCTCTCTCTCACACACACTCTCTGTCCAGCACACATGCACTCTCTCTTTCACAGACACACACACACACACACACACTTTCTCTCTCTCTCTCTGCCCCCCCCATACACTCATTGATTATGCCTAGTAAGATTTAATTAATACAACGGTGTCTGACCACACTACCCCATGTGTAACTCAGCAAACAGTGCTGTGACTGTGTGTAAAAATGATTAGGCTTCCAAATTTCACCCATGATGCCAAAGTTAAATATTTGGCTTGCACAGTTGCAGCCTGTTTATTTGCTCTGATCTGATGTGGTTTTCAGCAGCTGGAACACGGTGTGGTATTTTTTTTTTTTTCCATGTTTACCAGTGAGCTCTTACATTTCTCACACCAAAGGTGATTTCTACTGAAGAGGGTGTGAGAGAGATGTGTTTTCTGGGCTAAATTACAAACCACGCAGAATCTCTCTTCATGCATTTTTAATGGAGAAAAGGTCGCTTCCAAGGGAAATATTTTTGGCAAATTCAATGAGTATAAATCTTGATGAGAAAGTAAATGAGTGGCAAAACTACTATTATTATTACTGGTAATAAGATCTGTCAATGTAAAAAGAGCTTCCTCCAGATTTCAACCAATAGAAGACCAGTTATGTGAGTATCCAGCAAGCTAATGAATTAGTAGCCCCTCCTCCCCGCAAAAAAGACAACACATTTCTCATCTCTTTAGTTTACACCAGACAAATTTGTTATTAGTTGAGAAACATTTCAAAGCTTAAATCTTGCGTTGTCATAAAATTTTCGATGAATGGAATCTCCTTTAATGGGTAACTTGTAGCCCTGCAATGCTGCGCATTCCAAAAAGCATCCTAAAATGCAATTTTTGTTAATTTTGTGTGCTGCATGGACTCTGCGAGAAGCCACCCCTGGGGTGAATGTCAAAGTGCTTTTCTCTTTCTATGTAGCCCAGCGTTCTTTTGACTTTAGCTATTGCCTTGTCACTTTGCTTCGCCATCTTCAGATCTCAAGACACTATCACCCCAAGATCCCTCTCTTGGTCCGTACACATCAGTATTTCATCTCCCATCACACACAGCTCTTTTGGATTATTGCACCCCAGATGCAGGACTCTGCACAACTCGACATTGAATCCTAGCTGCCAAGTCTTCATCCAGTCTTCAAGCTTTCTTAAATCACTTTTCATTCTCTCTCTACTCCTTCAGGTGTGTCCACTCTATTACAGATCTCGGTATCATCTGCAAATAGACAAATTTTACCTTCTAACCCTTCCGCAATGTGGCTCACAAAGATACTGAACATAACTGGTCCCAATACTGAACCCTGTGGCGCTCCACTTAACACGGTTTTCTCTTTGGAGTAGTTCCATTTACCATTACACGCTGTCTCCTTTCAGTCAACCAGTTTGAAATCCATGCCACCACCTTGGCGCTCACTCCCAAGCTTCTCATTTTATTCACAAGCCTCCTATGAGGGACTGTATCAAAAGCTTTGCTGAAATCCAAGTAGATCACATCAAGTGCTCTTCCTCGATCCAATTCTTTAGTCACCCAATCAAAATAATCAATCAGATATGTCTGACAGGTGAATCCATGCTGTCTCAGGTCTAGCAACCCACCAGATAGTTCACTACCCTTTCCTTCAGCAGCGTCTCCATTAATTTTCCCACCACTGAGGTGAGGCTAACCGGCCTGTAGTTTCTGGCCTCCTCTCTGCTCCCACTCTTCAGAAGCGGAACCACCACTGCTCTTCTCCAATCCCTTGCACTACTCTCGTTTCCAGGGATTTATTGAACAGGTCTTTCAGCGGACCCGCCGGCACATCTCTGAGCTCTCTCAGTATCTTGGGGTATAACTCATCCGACCCCCATGGCCTTGTCCACTTTCAGTTTGCCTAGCTCCTCCCATACATTCTCTTCTGTAAACAGAGTTTTGTCTACTCCATCTTCGTCTATGGTCTTGTTAACCATCAACGGTCCTTCTCCAGGGTCTTCTTTAGTGAATTCCAAACTGAAGTATTTGTTTTATATTTCTGCCATTTATTTATTTAAAAGTTTTTATATACCAAACATTAGAGACATTATCACCATTAGTGAGCACCAGATCGAATATTACACCCTCCCTCATGGGTTCCAATACCATTTATTTGAGCAGAGCTCTTTGAAGAGCATCGCCTAATTAATGTGTGTGTCGGGCTTTTAAAATTCACCTTTAAATCTTGAAGATAATGATGTTTGACATTGGCATGCTTGGTTCTGGCATTTATTTTCTCCCTTTTGCAAGCTTTATACATCCTTGATTCTCCTCAAATAAGACTGTTGACTGACCAACTGACTCTCTAATATCTTGTAATATCTATCAAACAATTTCATGACTAGCACAAGTCGCTAAGATGTATTCAGCTTCTGCTGATGATAGTGCAACTGGCATTTTCTTTTTACTGGACCAAGAAATTAGACTGTCGCCAAGTTTAAACAAGTAGCCACTTGTTGATTTACAATCACAGGAATCACTAACCCAATCAGAGCTGACATATCCTTTGAGCTCAAGATCACCTTTCGCAGACATTTTTAGAGTTAAGTCTTGAGTTTGCTTAAGGTCCTGCATGACTACAAAGATGAGATATTGCCACTCCAATACCCGGTCGAGTAGTGATTGCCACATTCAAAACTGCTTGTCTACACTGATCATTACTTGGTAAGAGAACATCCTCTCTTTCCAACTTCAGATAAGAATCATCCATTGGCATAGCTATACCCTTAGGGGCAGATTTTAAAAAAGTATGCCCGGGCGTACTTTTGTTCGCGTACCCGGCGCAAACAAGAGTAGGCCAGATTTTAATAGATACGCGCGTAGCTGCACGTATCTTTTAAAATCTGGGGTCGGCGTGCACAAGGCTGTGCAAAATCGGCAGCCTGCGCGCGCCGAGCCACGCAGCCTGCTTCCGTTCCATTCGAGGCTGCTCCGAAATTGGAGCAGCCTCGGAGGGAACTTTCTTTCCGGCGCCCTCCATCTTCCCTTTTCTTCCCCTAACTAACCTGCTCCCCCGGCCCTAACTAATTCCTCCCCACCTTTATTTCAAAAGTTACGCCTGCCTGAGGCAGGCGTAACTTGCGCGCGCCGGGCCAGCTGCCGGCACGCCATGTTCTGGTCTGGGGGCTGGTCCGGAGGCCGCGGCCACGCCCCCTGAATGCCCCTGGGCCGGAACCACGGCCGTGGCCCCGCCCCCGAAACGCCCCCGATGACGTGCCGGCCGCGATACGTCCCCCGACATGCCCCCCCCCCCCCCAGGAAAGCCCCGGGACTTACGTGCGTCCCGGGGCTTTGCGCGCACTGGCAGCCTACACAACATAGGCTCGGTGCGCGCAGGGGGAGCTTGGGGCAGGTTTTCGGGGGATATGCGGGTATCTTATGCGCGTACCCCTTTGAAAATCTGCCCCTTAGTTTCAGACACCCCAGACTTATTTGGCTAAATTCTAGCTGGGTGACTATTACATTATCTGCCTAAATGGCATTTGAATATGGACCTCTCATTTGTCAGGTAGGCCTCAAACTCTCAGACAAGCAACGATCACAATTCATAATCTTGGCAAAAGAAAAATAATGATAATAAAGCAGCTTCTTCAGCACAAGAAGGCAGAGTCTCAGACTCAGGCCTGCCTCAAACATTCAGGCCTGGCTTTTTAACTAAGGGTGCAAGCTCAGTCACGACCCCCCCTTCACGATCCTCCCTCACATAGTAATCATAGTATCCAGGACAGAGAGAGAGTCTAGTTTTTGTGCTGCGCCCATGCAATATGCAAACAGAAGTGCAGCAGCAAAATGCAGACCAAACAGCCTGTAAATATGAAATTGCACCAAGAAAAGCAGTTACCATGGGCTTTCTTTATTAAAACCCCAGTTTCATCTGGAGTATGGATTTTTCCGAGGACCTGTGCCCCTGGTAAAACCAGAATGATAAAGGGGCATGAGGTAAAGTGTCAAACCCCACACCTCTTGCCCCTTTATCATTCTGGTTTCACCGGGGGCACAGGTCCTCGGAAAAATCCATACTCCAGATGAAACTGGGGTTTTAATAAAGAAAGCCCATGGTAACTGCTTTTCTTGGTGCAATTTCATATTTACAGGCTGTCTGGTCTGCATTTTGCTGCTGCACTTCCGTTTGCATATTGCATGGGCGCAGCAGAAAAACTAGACTCTCTCTCTGTCCTCTGTCCTGGATACTATGATTACTATTGTTTACACTTAGAATGGAAATTAATATTAACATTGCCCAAGTACACAGATAGAGTTCATAACGTTCGGTTCTACTCTTACAAATATTTATCCCACTGTGTATTCTTGAGAACCTTGCAAAGTTTGGACCCCACGTCACTGGATAATAAAAATGACCCCTTAATATTTGACTAGCAAGGCAAGCACATCGCAGAATAAAGCAGCCAACTGGTATTTCAATTACACTCATAAATATTGCTTGACCGTGGAGGGAGTGATTATTTTTAACCCATGCAATGCCTAAATAAATGCAATGAATGGCATTTGACTTTATAAAGAAATCTAGCAGCCAGAGCTGGTGCTGGTGGTGGCGACGGGTGGGGGGGATTTGTCTGCATGTCAGGCTTGGCGATGAGAGGTAATAAATAAATTGTTAAAGTTTTATTTCTTTGGAGTTGGACCTTTAATGCGTCTTACCCTGGACCTCGCTTTTTTTTGCTTTTGAAGACAAAGCAGGGTGGTGGCAGTGCTGTGTATTTGGTGGTGGGTGGGGGGGGGCGGTGTCAGGGGAGAGGGATGTGTCAGGATTGGAAGATGCTTTGAGTTACCACCTGCAAGAGATTCGGGAAGGTGGACGAGAATGAAACAGTGAAGCAGGACATAATGTAATTTCTGGGAGCAATGGATCTTCCACTCCCCCCCCACCCCCTCCCCCCAGCCAGCGCAAACCTAGCACAACAGATTCATCTGAGAAGGAGAAGCTCGGGAATATAGTAAAATGCTCACGCGAGGAGAGCGTTGGTATTTGCTGCTGCTTTCAAAAGAGAGAATTCATTATCCTCTCCCCCCCTCAGTACAGGCCTCTCTATTATGTGTTTGAGGAAAGGGGAATTAAATGTAGGGAAATATGCAAATGAGATGCCAGCCACCTCAGACAGTGGAGAAAGGGAGGATGCATAACTTAGACCTGTCATGAGAGAGGGCAGAGGATGGGGTGGGAGATAATTCTTATTTGTGCCCCAAGAATTTGTATGAGATTTGGCTATTCAGGAATAACAACTGTAATTACCATAACAACAAGCACCTTCCATAGCAACCGCATAACGATCTGTGGCAAGTCAAGTGGAGACACATTTTTAGAGGAGAAGTATCGGGCAGTTGGCAGGAGAGGGGCTGCAGGGAGAGAAAGATTATGGTCTGTGTGTGTGTGTGTGTGTGTGTGTGTGTGAGAGTGTGCGTGTGTGTAAGTGGGTGTGTGTGTGTGTATAAGTGGGTGTGTGTGTGTGAGAGTGTGTGTGTGTGTGTATACGTGGGTGTGTGTGTGTGTGTGTGTGAGAGAGTGTGTGTGTGTGTGTGTGAGAGTGTGCGTGTGTGTGTGTGTGTATAAGTGTGTGTGTGTGTGTGTGTGAGAGTGTGTGTGTGTGTGAGAGTGTGTGTGTGAGTCTGTGTGTGTGTGTGTGTGCGCGCTGGGGAGAGGAAGGGTGAAGGTGTGGTGTTTGGGAGGACAAAGGAGTAATTTTTTGGGTCTTTCCTGGAAACTCATGCCTCAATAAACTGATTAGTCTATTAAAGGCCTCTTGTCATTTTTGCTACACCAGACTAACGTGGCCAGCCCTCTTCGTGGAGAAATACTACCTTGCAGGGGGAACGTGTGACACCCCCCACTTCCCTTCCAGTCTAAAGCGCATCTCCTCCTCCTCCCTCATGCCCTCCCTCTGCTGCCCCGGGCAGACAGACATTGCTTTCATAGGTTAGCACCGCCAACCTCAACATGAAAGGGCCTCGGTGGTGCCTGTGCTCCCTCTGAGCCAGAAATCCCAGGTCATATGAGAGCTCTAAGGATTATTGGGTCATGCCTTTCCTCTGAAGGAACACTAGGCTTGCTTGTTGGGAACCTGCCTCACGTCCCAGCCTCTGAGCGTGTGGTTTCCATCTGCCATAAAGTTATGGGGAATGACGAACGGCACTGAGTGATCAGAAAGCGCCACTTCTTTACCAACCCCGTTCCAGACCGAAGGATCAGAGAAAAATCCTGTGGCCAACCTCTCCCCACGATTTCTCACCTCCTCCGCGATGTTTGTTTTGACCCATGCAGGAACGTTCTGTCTGAACATTAAGCGAGCAGTTTTTGAATCTGTACAAACCAACCGCATTGCGTGATGTGCGCGCATGTGACTTTTTCTCTTTTGCAAATTTTGCTCGGGCATCATTATGTTGAGAAGGATTGGCGTGACATGGTTTGCACCTTTTGGCTTTTTCAGTTTTGAACGAATGTTTTTTCTGACTGGTTTCCAGGATCCAACCCTGGCACGGGCAGAAGGGACCATCTTTTCTTTTTTTATTTGGACCTTTAACAAAAGAGCGGCAACCCAGTTAGATAAGTAAAACATAACTGTGTTCATTTGCTATGTATGTTTTCACCTTCGGAAAATGGAGACAAGGATGGAGAATGTTTCTCATCAATCTTTTGGCACTTTAAGTATTTTGGGCTCTATTTTCCCTAATTCAGGACCTAGAGAAATCTACAGCCAGAAAATGCTCAGTGAATAACAATCTTGCTGCCCCACTGACTCAGGTAGTACATTATCAGCCCCATTGCACTATGCATTACCATTATTATCTCTTTTCAGATATGCAGAGATAAATTGGCATACCTTGGAAACTCAGTATAATACTCAGTATAACTCAGTATAATTCACAGCCATGCAAGGGGATGCACTAGTGTGCATCCCCTTGCATGGCTGTGCGCGCATGTTATAAAATCAGGTGTACATTTGTGCGTGTGCAGGTTTTAAAATCTACCCCTAGTGCCTATGTGTTAGGTGCCTATAAGTTAGGTGCTTGCGGGAATGACGGCTACTACCTGGTGGTTAATACCCTTATTCAATAAACGTTCACACTGTTAATGCGACTCCAACATTGCTCTATGCTTCAGTGGCAAGAGAAAATGTGGAAAAGAGGATTTGCATTCAGGCAACAACCAACAAGGTAGCACAGTCTGGGTACACAAATAAGCGTGGGAGTAGCTTGCTTGTTGCGGCGGTTACTACCCCGAACCAATTAAGCCTGTTACTTCACTTGGAAAGCATATCCAGCACAGTTCACTGCTTCAACGGCAGGGAGAATGAAGAAAAGAGGATTTATATTCAGACAACAACCAACAAGGACTGAATTGCACAGTCTGGGTAAACAAATAAGCATGGGAGTAGCTTGCTTATTGCGGCGGTTACTACCCCTAACAAATTAAGCCTTATACTTCACTTAGATGCAGCTCCAGCACTGCCCTCTGCATCAATGGCGGGGGTGGAAGGAAATTAGAATCAAAAAGCTACCAATAAGAGCCCTGAACTCAGTGGTCAGAGTAACAGATAAGTATGAGAAAATAAATGTGAAAGCTTGCTAGGCAGACTGGATGGGCCTATTGGTCTTCTTCTGCCGTCATTTCTATGTTTATGATTGCGCATTTTCCTAACACTCGTAAAATTGGGCATCCGTTTTCCTAACCCGCTGACAGCCACCTCTCCTGGGCGCCCGCTGCCAAGGAGGCACTAGGGGCGCACATTCGTCCCTAGCACCTCCTTGGCAGCACGACCCCCTCATTTACATACTGCATCACGCACCTTGGGCGCGTGTTAGGAAGGCGGGCGCTCAACGCTGAGCGCCCGCTTTCTGCGCTCATTTACTGCATCGGCCCCGATATATTGAAACTGTTATAAGACTGGAATTTACTCTTCTGGCTCCTGAACCATGCCGACCGGTTTTCTAAGAAAGGTTTTCATCATGAGCCCATCTGCTGCTGGAGTTTCTTGGAAGGGCATTGAAAAAAACAAAAGGGCCGCGCTACAATCGATCTGCAGGACCAGAATTAATTGAAGACCACCCCTTTGCTTTGGGTCGCAAATGTTGCCACTAGCATTTTGGCTGGATCGATCCTCATTGCCAGGGCTTCTCGGTTTCATGCCACACACCCTGCTGCCCTGCTACAAAAGAGAACAAAAAAAAATAAAAGATTTCATTTCCAGCGTCAGGATGAACGAGCGCGGTTTGCTTTTTGATGATTGATCTGAATAGAAAGAGTACGTTTCCTCTTGAGCTTACATCTCTATATAAAAAAAAAACCCCACCGCCCACGCGATACTTTGCCTGTGATGCTGGTTAAGAAAATTTCAGGACTATCCTGATGCTTCATCGGGGGCTTTCTGATCCAGGGCCAGTAAATGGAATTTACAGCTGTTCCCCCCTCTCACAACTCCAAACCGGTGAACGAGATTTCCTTGTACAATCCTGCAGTTCCATTAAAAGTGTAGGAAGAAAGAATGGTAGAAAATGACGGGATTTCTCCAGCATGCAGGCTATTAACGCAGTTGCTGTCAGACACTGTTAAAAAAACACAGATTGACCTGTCATGCACCAAGTCCCCGGTTCCATTCCCCAAGTTGGGTCTTCTGCACCCTGGGTCAGGCGGGGGGAAGCTGTGGATGTGGCGGAGACCGTGTTCACAGCCCCTGGGGAGGGGGGGAGAGAAAGAGAGCCATGTTCGTTTTTAAGGTCATCTGATGGTTGGATTTAGAGCACAAGCTACAGGGACTGCACGAGGAGTTGGGACGCGGCTTCCAGGTCCGTGGACCTGGCATGTATGTAATGACCAAATTTGCAAGCCTGGGAGGGAGGTTCTGTTAAAACAGGAGAGGAATGCTCAGGCTCCCAGAAGGAAGAAAAAGAAGAAAAGGGGAACCCTTCCAAAAACACCCAGACGGACCTAAGATCACCATGACACAGTCAGTCCATAGACGGGGACCCTCCACAAGAGAACAGTAGAGAGTTACTGTGATTCTTTGATTATTTAGGGCAAACATGTCCATAGTTTGCTTTGGGAGGATTGAACTCTTAGCTAATGTAGGGTCTGTCCATGTCACAGTGCTCCCGTGGGAAAAAAGGGTAGCAGATGCAAGGCACCTGGGCTGTTTAACATATTTATAAATGATCTGGAAAAGGGAGCAATGAGTGAGATGATCAGCTTTGCAGATGACACAAAATTATTCAAAGTTATCGTAAGGAATTGTGGAAGCACCTTGTAAGATTAGGAAATCAGGCACCTACTCTGGATGGGCTTTTATTACAAATTCTCATTTAGGATAAATATATATAGATTATGTAGGCATTTACTGATAGTATGCACTTTTATCTCACTTTTTCTTTACCCTAACTTGTACAAACAAGAGTCAACAAACAAAGCCATACATAACACTTTTGCATTGGACTACGAGCCGGATTCACTCCCATTCTGTGTCTATTAGGGATGTGCTTTTGTCTTGAAACGAATGGTAATCTGAACCAAATCGGGCATTGTTGTTTTGGCTCATTTTCTCCCGAAATGAATGTACAATCCCCCCCAAAATCCCCAAACTTTTCAGGTTCATTTGTTTGGGGAAAATAGTGCATGCTATTTTCCAAAATGAATAAAAAAACAAGAAAGCAACAAAAATAGCCCGCAAAGTGAAAAAATGAATAAAAAGTCATCCAAAAATGAAAAGTCAACTGAAATAAAAAAAAAAAATGCCCTTGCATAGCTCTAGTATCCAAAGGGAAAATGCTTGTAAATTAGGCCCTAATTTAGTCCAATAAAAGTTATCACCTATAACTTGTTAGTTGATGCTTATTTCTACACATTCAAGTAGACTAATAGGGCAACCACAGTACTTTGCTCTACATTTCTGGTGTTCGGAAAAAACAAAAGATCTGGTTCCCAATCAAAATAGCACTGTTAGATTGCAATTTAGCCAATCGCTTAAAATCTAATTTATAAAAGTATTATCTTTGTGGGCTGAAATAGGATAACATCTCTTTGAAGACCCAGTCCCCTAATGTATTGCTATTAAACTTCTTGCTTTTTTTTTTTGGTATTTGGCTAAATGGTGTAGACATCTTTTTGAACAAGAGGAATGGAAGTTATGAGGTGTATGCCCTTCAAGACAAACACCTGAATGCAACAATTGCTTGTCGCCTTGAGAAAACAAAGGCAAATTTGAAAGAAAGACAAGTTATTCCACTCCAGGCGAAAACATTGCTAATGAAATAAATTAACATATTTAAGGAAATCAAGCCGTAGGGTTCTATGAATCAAAATGACATCTCTGTTTCTCATGGCCTCTTTCTATCTTTCACTCAAGAATCTGAGGCTTGATCTTCCCTTCTGAAAGGTAAAGGCTTTTCTCCTCGTTACGTGCCCATCATAATACAACGTGAACACTCGATTCCAAGAGTTAGCTTCCCAGGAAAATCTTTAGAAAGACTATTGTTTTTTTTAATGTACGGTCACCAACTGGCTCCAGATTTTCAGGACAGGTTGATCCGGCCCTGGTTTTTACTCCCCTGCACGCAGGGTACTTATAGTTTTGCTTTTCTTAGGGACTGCCAATAGGGAAATCAGAACGAGTCCCTGCACGCAATGGGGGGTAAAACCAGGACTGAATCAACCTGTCCTGAAAATCTGGAGCCAGTTGGTGACCGTACATTAAATCGGTGCCTATTAACAAGAGAGAAAAAGCAGTTAGTTGTTTAAAACTTGAGAGAGATGGTGGGTTTCTGGACATTTTCTCAGATTTTCTAATGCATTCTTTCTATCTTAAGCAAAAGACAGAGCTTGGTGGATGGATAACCTGTTGGGAAATGGGGCTATGAGGTTATACAGCGCCCCCCCCCCCCCCCAAATCCTCCTGTATATAGTTCCTGTTGTTACTTATTTATTGACTAATTCATATTGTTGTAACTAAATCATCGCTCTCCCTCCTAAAATCTTCACTCTCTATCTATGACACTAATTTATAACCTTTTCTCTGTTATTGGTTTTTGCAGTTATTTATAATGTTCATTGTATCTCTTGCTCCTTTCTCTCTCCATATTTGCTATATGTTTACTGTAAACCGATGTGATGTACACACAAACACCGGTATATAAAAGCCTAAAATAAACAAATAAATAAATAAATAAATAACTATCTATCTTTCTCCTGTCTACCTCTCCCTCCTCCTTTCTTTTTTTTTCATTGTCCTCTTCAAACAGCAGCAGTGATCCAGTGGTTAGTCATGGGATGCATGCTAAACTCTTCCAGCTATCTAACCAACAGCATTATGGAAGACAAGGCTTAAATGGTAAATGCAATTGCTTAAAGGTGCAGCAAAATATTTATTTATTTAAAATCTTTTCTGTAGGGTCGTTTAGTTATCTACCATCACAACGGTTCACATATAGGCACATAAATTCAGTAGGTGAATGTGTACAATGGGACATTCTAACAAGTGCCAAAGGGTTCGGTTACATCAAGTCTAATTAAAAACTTGTTTGAAGGGTGAGTTGGATTTGACCGTATATACATGTAAGTTACTTCTTTACAGGTATAATTCTCATGTTCTGTGTAATACTATTAAGTTAACTGTGAGATACAAAAATCCTTTCGTAATGCATGTGTTGAGAGCACATATTTACACATATTTCTACTGCAGCTAACGCACGGCTGATATTTCTGTTGGTATCATGCAATCGATGCGGCTGACACACTAATTGTCAAAGGCTTGACCTGTTTTCAAGGTGGACTTTCACACAGTGTTCTCTTTCTTGCCAGTTCTCCTTTGTTTAGCATTCACGGTCCTTTTCGAATGGGCAGGACCTGACAACAAGCCCAAGGACAAATTTCTCCCACAACAATAATTAGAATAACGATCGACCTCTATTCACTTTTGCATCATGGTCTATTGGTTAGACTCTGTTGGGCATTTTCTTGCGGCTCTGGTCAGGGCCCTTTTATTCAGTGGGCAAAAAAAGGGGCAGTCGCTAAGGGTGAATGCTGCCTTGTAGGACACTGGATTCAGTGTTTAGAAACAAGGATCACAAGGGTCCCACACTACATGAAAACGATGATGAATATCAAGAAAGTTAGGAAGAATACTGCTATGAAGTTTTGACGTGCCATTCCTGTACAACTTGCAAGTTTATTTGTTATATGCTTACAAATCAGAGAACTCGAAGCATAGTGCAATAACACAAACACATAGTCAAATTAAACTCCCAGTAAAAACTATTTAAAAACATTATAGCTAAATACTGTAAATAGTAATGATAGTAACACATTATAAAATACAAATCAGAAGGGTAAATAAGCCCGGTTATTGCACAGAGGCAGTTGAGTCCTGAAAGTAAATCCTATAAGAACATAGGATTTACCATACTGGGTCAAACCAAGGGTCCATCAAGCCCAGCATCCTGTTTCCAACAGTGGCCAATCCAAGTCACAAGTATGTGGCAAGATCCCAAAGGTCAATAGATTCCATGCTGCTTATCCCAAGGACAAGCAGTGGATTTTCCCAAGTCCACCTTGTGGACCTTTCTTCCAGGAACTTATCCAAACTTTTTAAAAAACCATCTACAGTAACATCTTTTACATCCTCCAGCAACAAATTCCAGAGTTTAATTATGCACCGAGTAAAAGAATATTTTCTCCTATTTGTTTTAAATGTATCACATAGTAAATTCACTGTGCGTCCCCTGATCTTTGTACTCTTTAAAACAGTACACAACTGATTTGTGTTTACCTGATCCATTCTGCTCATAATTTTATAGACCTCTATCATATCTCCCCCTCAGTCATCTTTTAACCAAGCTGACGAACCCTAACCTCTTTAGCATTTCCTCATAGGAGAATTGATCCATCCCCTTTATCATTTTGGTCGCCCTTCTCTGTACCTTTTCTTATTCTGCTATATCTCTTTTGAGATGACCGGAATTGCAGACAAGATGTGATCGCACCGTAGAGCGATACAGAGGCATTGTGATATTCTCTTGTTTTAGTCTCCATTCCTTTCCTAATAATCCCGAGCATTCTAGTTGCTGTCTTGGCTGCCAACGCCGCACACCAAGCAGAGAATTTCAACATATCCATGATGACGCCTAGATCCTTTAATCTAGGTGGACCAGACTGATGGGCTCAGTGACAGTGCTGGCTTGCTTCTCCAGCCTGGCCTAAGCTCCTTGGGCCTGGGCTAGCTATGGAGAGAGGAGACGGCATTCACAGCCCCCAAGAGGGGCTCCTTGTGATTGACCATCCCCCCTCCTCCTCCTCATAGCCAGGCCTATAGTAAAGCATGCTGAGACCCCAAGCTATGTCAACTTTAAGATGCCCTATATATAGTATTACCAAAAAATAAGTAGAACATGAAATTTAAAAGTTCTTTTTGTGTTTAGAGGCCCCAAGCAGCCCTGAATTTGTCAGTAGGCACCCATTTTACTTGCGTCTAGGGCAGAAAACATTGAAGGGCAGCAGGCTGGCTTATGATTTGCTGCTTTCCCACACTGTTGAATCTCATTCAGCAGAGAACAGCTCTCCGCTACCCTGTAACAGACCCTTAGAGGAGTTGGGTGTGTGTGGGGGTGGCTGAAAGCCCCAAAAATGCCTAGGGGGTGGCAAAGTCCTAAATCCGTCCAGGGCACCAAGCTGATCCTAGTTCCTTCCTGTCCTGGTCGGCACGCAGCCTTTGTCTCTTCCCCGGCCTGGAAGGAGTATCCGAGACAGATGCTGGCTATCTGCTGCGACTGAGAGAAAGCAGATCGGTGCTGTTAACAGGTTCTCCTCTTATTGACATCCTTGCCGGCAGGACACTCCACCTGCGCCACCTGCCACCGACTGCATTATGGCTGCAGCCAAGGAGAGAGGGTCATAGTGAGCTGGGGGAGAGGACTCGAGAGGGAGTCCCAGCCATCACATAACAGTGACACCTAGTGACCAAACTCAGGTTTGCAGGCTCGAGTATTTCTCCCCAGCCGGGGGCTTGAATGCCTCCCAGATGCTGCCCGCACAAGCATGGAGTTCCTGCGCCTGCCCCCAGCTGGCAGGGGCAGTGGGGCTTTACCACGGCTGCTCCCCAGCACTGCCTAAAACTCCATAAGCACACGGTAGACACCAGGCATAAGCCGTCCTGGCAGGCAGCAACGGAAGGGCTTCACCCACCTTCTGACTGCACACGCCCAGACAGTCAGCAGCCCTGCCTTGCACGCTGTGCTGACCCTGCCTTTCAACAACACTCTTTAACTCACGCCCACACCAAAAACACACACACACAGAGGTGCACACTCATGGAGGCAAAAAATATCTGTCAAATGTATGCTCAGCGTGCGGCTGGTACAGCTCTGTTACAAGGTTCTGGCATTGTGATTCATCTTTCCCTCTACCTCTTTGCCTCTTCCTGTGCTGGCTCGGTGCTCAGCCTGCAAGGAAGACAGGTGCTGGCAGCTACCACATTGCTGAACCACAAAAAAAAAAATGCTGTTACACGGGTGAATTTCTTATTTGAAAAGGCGGGTAACAAAGCCAATTAAATATATTACATTAAAAAATAAATGTTCTTCTCTTAATATTCTTCCCAGCAGCCCTGTCTGCCACCAACTGATGTCGGGTTTGATCCTTGGTATCTCAAGAGCTTAGCATAACCCTCCTTTGTCCTGTTTTCCAGGGAGGATAAATTCAAGTTGGTGATGGAGACTGCTGGGTAGCTAAATCTTCTAAGGTACAGATGTCAAGAAAAGGAACACCATCAAGTTCATTCAGAAGCGCAATATGTTATCTCTCACTCTAAGGTGTGAATTTTCAAAGCATTATGTGTAAAAATTAGCATTATATGTGTGTAAGTAGCAGGTAATTACGCATTCCATATTTTATAAAAGAAAAAAAGATGTGCTTATTTTCATTTTCATGCACACATTTGCGTGCATAAAAGAGGCGTGGTCTAGGAACATTTTAGGATGGAGCTAACGCTTAACGCACTTAAGTTGCTATTTTAAAAGACACTCATGTGAGTATATTTGCCAGCTTGCTTATGTATTGTTACACCTGCTAATTATCTGGCGTGATATTAAACGTGCTTTTTTGTGCTGTGCTGATGGGGTGGAAGCACTGGGAGGAACTGGGGGGGAGTTCAGGCTGAAGAACCAGGAAAGTCTCGATGACCTGCAGAAGGACTGGGCAAACTGGTGGGCTAACTGGCAAACTGGTTCATTTCATTTGTGTGTGCTTATTTTAGAATTGGCCGACTTATTCGAGTTACGTCCTACGCGCATATGCGCGCGTCGATACAAAATCGTGTGCACGTATGCGCCCGGGTAGTGGATTTTATAACAAGCGCGCATAGACGGGCGTACGTTACAAAAATCGGCGCGTCCATGTATGTGCGCCGGCAAATGTACGCAACGTGTGCCTGTGCACGTCTCTTAAAATCTACCTTTATATTTTTTTAAATAAGCAGGAAAAGTACACGTCTTAGCTGCTTTGATATACGCTCGCTCTATCAATGCGCTGCATGCGTTTGCGCCCAAGCACACCTACACGCGCGTTTGTTTTATTCTAGAGATGCGCGTATTTTATAAAACATGCATGCATCATCTGAGCGGGTTATAAAATACTAGCATGGATCTGCTCCTGGCACTCTAAGTACGTATATGCCACCATGCACACTTGTGTGAAACTTGTCCTCCCTGATTGTAAGCCCTCTCTGGCAGGGTCCTAAGGCAAGTTATTACATTTAAATCTCATTGCTCGCTCTGTAACAGCGTTTCTGAACGCCAATGACAGACGAGGCCTGTCACAGCTGGTCAGCCAGCACCATGGTTCTCCCACAAACGAGTGGTTTTTCTCCTTAGGGTTGGACTTTCATCCCTGGTGCAGCTGTTCTCTCAGACAAAGGAAGTGTTGGCCACAAAGGAAGCAGAGGCTTTAGTTAAGCTTGGACAGCCTCCAGCTGGGATGAGTTTCTGGTTGATAATCCGGTTCCTTTTAATTTGCAAATCTAAGTTGATACATTTTTTAAACTTTTGCATTTGGGCAAAGACATTGTATGTTTCACATTTCCGCTGCAAGCTTGAACACCTGGCATGCTTTAAAGCACAACAAGATTATTATATTTATAAGTTATATTTATTAAATTTGACATACGGCTTATAATTAGAAAGAAACAAGGAGGTTAGCATATTAAAATAATGTATTATTATTTATTATTATGTAATCAAATAACACAAACTAAAATGCAAACCAAATTAAAAACAAAACCCTCCACACAAGATACCCTCACCAGGGCATACAAAACAACATAACTAGGTGACGCCTAAGGACAGCTGCATTATAGAGAACGCATGGTTGTGACGCAGGTTAATTGCAGCCCTGTGGGAATATTTTAATATAGCATTCTCCACATTATAACTGTTCTTTTTGAGAATCCCTCCTGTGGTTAATAAATCCTAGAATCCCAGGTAGCATCACGTTAAGTGACCAATTAACCCAGGCCATTGCTATATTCATTTTCAGGACCAGCAGAAGAGAAAGCCGAAATGCCAAGAAAAGCATACACGTTTGCTCTTGTGAGTTACTGCTGCCCATTACCGACTGATGTTCCAGGGATTAACACTGTGATCTTTATTTTCTGAGCAGACAATCACGGTGTCCATTCCCATGCCTATGTTCGCTCTTAGAAAGGTATCACACGACTGAAAAAGCTGTTCCTGACTGGACAATTCAGCTCTGTATGACAGGAAAAGGCCCCACTTGTGTAAGGGATACTAGCCAAGCATAGAAAGAATGATAGAAAGGTGACCATGAGGTTGGGCTCTGAGCTGGAGGACCTAGGCAGCTACCTCTAATTCAAGGGGCAGTAAAACCCACCCAATATGTTCTTGTTTTTCATTCTTCAGGTTTGCTCAATAATTCTTCTAGGTGTGTGTGGTAGCCTTTTTCCTGTGGCCGATGACTCGCATCTGTTGTGTGTGAGGTACACCCACACAGTGTGTATGTTTTTAAAGCTGCGCGTAACCCTCGCCCTGATGGGTAATCGCTGTGTTTGATTCCAGTTCACCTAATTAGTCAGACTGGGCTTTCACTAATTGCCGTGGGTCGAACGTCCCTGCACTCTCTTGCTTTCTCCCTCCTGCTTTCCGAGGTTACTTCCTGCTTTGACATGCTCTCTCTCTGCAAGACAATTTTTGACTCCTTGCGGTCTGTGATATATTTTATGAGTCCAACCTGATTATCAAAGACCATAATCTGCGGAGGTTTTCAAAGACTTCCTAGGTGGTCCCCATCTGAAGAAGGGACATACGTGCATAATTCCCATGTTGGTCCAACGAGAACGATCACAGCCTGGAACACAATGATTGCTAGCACCAGAAGGTAATGTTACTGTAGCAACATGGCAAACGCACATTTTTTTCTGATTGCAAAGAGGTAATTTTTCGGGGTTTGTTATGGTAGGTTTCTGGGCTCCTAAACTGGAGTGTGCGGTGGAGCGAGCTGGCCATGGATATAGTATTCTGGAGTCTTTATTGTCAGGGCCGGTGCTCCCATTAGGCAAACTAGGCAGGCGCCTAGAATGCCAACATTTGGCTTTTTTTGGGGGGGGGGGGGGGGGGCAAAATCCCGCCAGCCTGAGGCCCAGAGGGGGAAAGTCCAATACTGCCAAAGAAGGGAGGGCTGTGCTGGAGGGTGGGGAAGTGCATGACCGAAGGTTCGCCTAGAGTGCAAATATTCTTGCACTGGCCCTGTTCGTTGTATGCTGTTTTGATTTTCTGTCCTGTTTTTGATTTGTTGTAATGCATGACTTCTGTTCACCACGTTTAACGGCCAAATAACCCGGGAAGGGGTAAATAAATAGAATAATAGCAATAATAATCATGTCAGCCTTGAAGCTGATGCAGGGATAGCTGATTGCCCTATAGCTTGTCATTACGAGTAGACTAGTAGTCCTTATTGCTTTCTCGGGCCCTAGACTATTACATTCACAGTCATACAAAGAACTAGGTCTGCACATTTGTTTAAAATGAATGCCAGAAATGCAACAAATGAGGCCATTTTTGGTTTGTTCCGAATGGAACGAGCCGAAAATTGCCTACCACAAAAATACCAGAAACATTTTTTTGGACATTTTTGTATTTCTTGCCTTTTGAAATACAGAAAGGGCTTCCCTGCGGCCCTCCTGCACAGTAAATTTCACCCTGGGGTCCAGGTCTGCAGAGCTGGGCCTCCCTGAACTCCTTGCACCCTCACTCCTAGTGAAAAAGGTGAGCCCAGGGTCTGGGGCTAGCCAGATGGCATTTCCCAGAACCCCTCGCCCCCCTCCTAGACATTTGCTGGATCTGGGGGCCCTTCCCTCCCCGGTCCCCACTCACCCCCTTATTGGTCCTCCTAGTGAAGAAGGTAAAGGGCTGGAGCAAACCCCCCCCCCCCCCCCTCATTCCGGCCCCGGCACCTGGGGAGTCAGGAAGGGAAGTGATGTCGCCTGCCTCCGACGCAGCCCGTGCCGTCATGGGGTACGGCAGTCCAGATCCACAGAACGAGGTCATTCTAGCATCGCACTGCAGGCAGCACTGCGGGGGCTTCACTTCGGCTCTTACTATTTCTGTTTTCTCCAGGAAAAGTGGGGGGCCGAGGTGAAAGGTTTCCACCCCGGCCTACGTCTACAAAGCGGGCAGCGGGAGCCTGGGGAGCTCCAGCCGGCAAGTCCCGGGCCCTGAGGGTGTTTGAAGAACAGCGGAGCACCCAGTTTGGGGGGGGGGGGGGGGTGTTATGTGTGTGTGTGGGGGGTTAATGTTTATTTTCAGTTCGGGAAATGAAGTGAAACGAAAAAACACATTGAACAAACCCAAAAAACGAAAGGGAAATTCCCCAAACGAAAATACAAACCAAACCGAACATTTTGGGGCTGCACGATCCTACAAGGAACAGTAAATGTGTTTGAATGTATATGGGTACTAACCAATGGCAAGGAACCTTCCACAGCACTGGATGTCTGCCATTTACAAAGTGAAATAACAGAACATGTCCCTGAGACGCAAAGCACAGGTGGCAATTTTGGTTTTACAACAGCATTAAAAACACAACAGGGAGTGGTTTACACTTTAGCAGCTCCACTTCCTGGGTGGTTGAAGCTTGCCCTGGTGCAGCCACAGTAGCACGCCTACTTCCTGCTCTGTGTTTTGTTTACAGGTTTCAGACATCGCCTTCTTTTCAGCACACGGGTGGCAGGAAATGTGGCCACAGATGACACCCCTGCAGGTTCTTCCAGGCTCACACGCCGGGCTGGATGGATTTCCTGTGCTGTTGCTGCTTATTATTCAGAGTGGACCACTTAATTGCCCCTGCATGCGATTCAGAATTGCTGAACACACAGAGGTCACTGGGGCTCAGTTCCTCGCTTGACCATAAAATGTGATTCAGAACCCTCCATATAGATGAGGTCCACCTACTATCCTTGTCCAGCAAATGAGGCAAATTTTCAAAACGTTATGTGCATAAAAATTAACTTATATGCGCGTAAGTAGCGTATATTCCATATTTTATAAAAGTAGAAGATAGGCACATAATTTTACTTTCGTGTACACATATATGTGTAAAAAAAGGGGCAGGGCCTATATTTACACAAGTAAGTTGCTATTTTAAAAGACGGGCACGTAGATTTGTCAATTTGCTCACGTAATTTTACACCTGCTAATTATCTGGCGTACGTGATATTAAAGGTGTTTATTGTGTAGTACTGATGGGGTGGGAGGTCTGGGTGGATTGGGGGACATTCAGAGTGAAGAGCTAGGAGGGTCTCAATAACCTGGAGAAGGACTGGACGAACTGGTGGACTAATTGGCAAACTGGTTAATTTCAGTTACGAGCCCGTGTTTTAAAATAGCTGACTAGCATCCATAAATTGGATTTTACGCAAGTCCTACTTTATTTTCATGTGTATATTTTTAAAATAAGTAGGAAAAGTACACGTGTTCAATGAATTGATATACGTGGTTTCAATGCATTGCATGTCTTCGCATATAAGCCTACAAACACATGCGTTTTATAAAGTGCGATTATTATTATCATTTATTGGACTTTATATACCGTCAGTAAAACAAGTTACCCGTACTTGCGTGTTATAAAATACTAGCGTAGATCTGCTCGCAGCCATATATTGTATTTGTGTATTTACCGTCACATGCATTTGTGTGAAAGTTATCCTCAATATAATTAGAAATAGTGAAATATGGACATTTGTTCCGATTTACTAAGCTTTTTTTCAAATACTGTACATAGAATGGGGGAAAAAAGCTGTTTTTTTGGGTTATGTTAATTATCCTTAAGTTGGTAGCTTTATCTATTAACAACCTAATAAGAGCATCCTTGCAGGATGCACTGTGTGTACTTAGGTCTGATTATTCTCTGCAGGCACCCATCACCTCCCTTGGTTCTACTTGAAGAGATTTGGAGGTTATTGTAAAAGGAGACTTTTATAATATGTTCAGCTTTTAAAATATGTTTGACCCATTGCTGGGAGAATGGCATGTGTGGCAGAGAATGTCCTAGCATACGGGGTAGGCAACTCCGGTTCTAGAGTGCCACAAATAGGTCTTTTTTTTTTAAGGACATCCACCATGAGGATGCATGAGATATATTTCCCGGAAATGGAGGTGGCGCATGCAAATATACCTCATGCATATTCATGATGGATAACCTGAAATCCAGACCTGTTTGTTCCTCTCCAGGACCAGCGTTGCCTACTCCTGCCCTAGTGCATTATGGGATGGTTTGCCACAGTCTATATAAAGCAATGTTCTATACATTTTTTTCAGCCAGATCCTAATGGGCTATAGAAGTTTGTTTGTATAAAAATCCACAGGCAGCAGGGTAAAGCTTGCCTACTGCATTATCAGCTCCTGAAGGGGAGAAAATAATTAAAAAAAGATTACAATTCTTGTCTAATCGCATTTAGAGGTGCCGAGAAGGGAAGCAGAAATAGAGGCTTGATTTACTTTTTCAAAGAGTGTCAGATCTGAGCATTAATAGGTTTTGTTCTGTTCCCTATGGACTCCAGTTTGAAGCCAATTAGGGTTAGTAAATATATAACAGGGCGTATCCAGGGAGGAAGCCAGGAGACAAAAAGAAAGGAAATGGGTACTTAAGGCACACGAGTTGAATTATAATTGATTAGATGAGCTGCAATTGCATGCTTACTAGAACATTATTAGTAGGGATGTGAATCGGGCTTCGGACGATTGAAAATATCGTCGGTATTTTCAAAATCGTCAGAAATCGGGGGCTCCCCCGAAACAATAGGAAAGCCCCACGATATTGATTGTAGGGGTTCTCTTATCATTTTGGGGGAGGGCGGGAAAAACGGCACACAAAAATAACCCCTAAACCCACCCCGACCCTTTAAAACTAATCCCTTTGCTTTCCCCACCCTCCCGACCCCCCCAAAAACATGTGACAGGGTATCCGTGCCATTGGCCGGCCCCTGTCACATGGTAGGAGCACTGGATGGCCCGTGCTGTTTTTAAAGATGGCGCCAGCCATCCATTGCTCCCTCCATGTGACAGGGGCCGGCCAATGGCACGGATACCCTGTCACATGGTAAGGGCAAAGGCCATCGGCGCCATTTTGATTAGTGGCAGCCAACGGCCCGAGAGTGGGAGATCGCTCCTGGGACCCCTACTGGACCACCAGGTACCTGTAAAATGTTTTTGGGGGGGTCAGGAGGGTGGGGGAAGCAAAGGGATTAGTTTTAAAGGGTCGGGGTGGGTTTTTTGTTTATCGGCTCGGGTGCAGCTGATAAACAAAACCGCGATCGGGCCCGATGAAAAAAACCCACATGTGAATCGGAACCGATTCCGGTTCCGATTCACATCTCTAATTATTAGTACGATAAGACGATTCTGCAATAGGAGGCAGGCAAGGATGCTGAAGATATTTCTAAGGAATTTTTGTTCATTTTCATACATCCCCAGTCTATGGGGAAATCCTGTCTGGCTGTTCTGGATCAGTCCCTCCCCCACTCTGCAATTCACACGCAGAAACACTACATAATATGATGTCTTTTATTGAACCAACATAAAAAAAAGATCTTGTGGGTCATGAACTTTGGAGCTATGAGGCATCTGAAGAGGGGCTGGCTTTCAGCAATATATATTTTTTTACTGGAAAGATGGAGAGCGAATCTAAGAGACAGGCAGAAAGCTTGACCTGTGTGGTCTTGGAAGCTCATGTGCTGCATCATTTTTTTTTTTTGGTGGGCCCTGACAAGCTGTCACAACCTACAAGGTCTTCAGTTTTCTGTAGGAGCAAAATGGCTACCAGACATCTGAGTAGTTTACTAAAAAGGCATTTCCCCAAAGCAAGATGTTGATGAAGTCAAACGCTTCCTGAGAGTGCCTAGCATGAAGACAAATAACCCTATATATTTTTAAATGGAGAGGAAAACCTTTACACAGAAAGATATTTTTTCTCTGTTTTCAGGGCTATTTTCCTGCTTTTGAGGAGCCGGTCAGGAAGGTGCCACAGGAGTTTATGACTCCTTAATAGCAGTGATGTCTGGGGTGGGCGTGGGGTCCTAGAGACATCTGGGAGCCCCTGGTTAAGTTATTTCATGAAAAAATAGACAATGTTGCATGAAGTAGAGCAAAACTTGCCAGGTTGTCTGTTTGAAATTGGCAATATGTTTAGCTGTCTAATTGGGTCTCTAGTGGAATGTGATGTAATGTCAGGTTACTCTCACATTTCTGAGGGTGACGCTCACACCCGACTTTATACAGATTTAATAATTAATCAGGTACAACATCATAAAATATGTTAAGATAAGAACCCCTATTACAATCTGACCCTATCCCAGCCTTCTCTTGGTGTGCAGCTAGGGTGAACTAGGATAAAAATGAATTTAAACATTATTTTTACATCTGCATGTGGCATAGCACTAGATTTCAGTGCTCGCCCCCAGAATTTTAATTTTAACACCTTTGCAAGCCCGCGAAGTTGAAATGCCTCCTCTACCTACGTTGGCAGCGAGTTGTCTCTCCTCAGAAGTAACCCATGAGATGATTAATCCAGGGAAGCACCTGCCTGCCTAATTGCGGTGCGGTTGCATGAATAATTCAGCTGGGAGGAGAGTTATCAGTGAAAGGGCTGGCAATTTACCCTTAGCAATATGAGTATCCCTAAGCTGGTAGCCTGGGTCACAGGTTTTGCATGCTACCAGGACTTACTTATCCTCCGCAAACTAAAAAAAACAGGTATTTGTTAATGAAGTCACAGAAGACAAGGTTGTGACCAGTCTACTGCCAATTTCCCTTGCAAAATCAGTCATTCCTCCTGTTGTCAAAACACATCTGGATCACCCTCAGTAGAATATTTTTTTCATGGCAAATATTGGGGCTCAGTCCCGGATTTTGCTCTGCTTGCCCATGACACAGGCTTCTTTTACACCGGGGTGATAATATATGAAAAGAAATGCTCGGCTTCTAAAACGCAACCACCGAGAGTCATCAATGTGGAAACACCCAGCTGAGAATATACAGTGCTATCTAGTGCTCCTTGCAGGCAATAGATATTTCTTTTCCCAAGCTATTTGCTCTGTTAGTGTTTCCCATGATCTTTAGGTATTTTTGCCTCCGAATGAAAGGTAATGCTGCCCTCTTATAGTGCTGTACACTTGCCCATGACTCCATTAACAAAGTCAGACATGGAGAGGACAATTTTCCTCTTGTTCTTTTTTTGGGCTCCCAGTTTAATCGGAATCAGCTTAAACCGAGGCTGTGGTGCAAGCAACGTTTTTTAATCCCTCTTCCACCCCACCTCTCCCATCTAGCCCGCCAATTGCAGCTCTCCCAGGTGCTTGCACACCCCAAGCCTGAACTCTAGGGGCCGCCACTGAGTGACGACTTGGACTCCCCAACAAAGCTCATGCAGAGCAACGTCTGCAGTAATTTGATTAACCAACTGCACTCGTGGAAGCAAACCTTTATCTGAGTAATACCAACAGCCAGTTGGTTCATGAATGGACAGATCTTCAGCCATGCTGAAGAATGAATTAGAGCATTCCTGCATTTTGTAGTAAAGGCTTTTCCCTTCTAATTTTCATTTGCCACTTGGAGGGAACATCATTGTAATCTATCTTAAAACCTTCTACCTGAAAAGAGATGGGAAAATGATCCGTCCAACTCAAAGGATTAACTTTAATTGCAGAGATTAAAAGCGGACAGCCATGTTCATGGGGAGACCTATACATTGGTAAGACAGCAGATTTTAAGAATAAACCCTCCAGTCTCTGTCTGAGGGTGATAAATGTCTTGTTTGGCCCCATTAAAGAGTTTGCAAATAATAATTGCAGCTCTTATCACCCCTTCCAGCCTGACAGTACTGAGTAAACAACTGATACCCAAAGGGAGAGATTTGGGGCATAATCACCTGATCGGAGTCAGAAAGCCAAGAGGAATTTTCTGGGTAATTAAGCATTTATCAGGGTAAACTCCTTGGGCTGAATATCACCCTCACTTCAGTGGCTAAAAGCGCGTGCGGGTCCCTGGCCAGCATTATCGCGGACAAGGCAAAGTACACACGGGGATTTTGTTTAGAAATTCCCTGGTCTTATTCGGCTCCAGCTCTGAATTATCAAGGGAAAATCTCTGTGGGGAGTTCCCCCCCCCTTTGAAAATAAGTTTTTCAGGCCCGTGGGTACAAACAAAGCTCCCGCGGCAATGCAGGCAGCTTGGGGACTTTAAAAACGGATTCTGACGTTGATCGTGCGTCCAAGGAATCCAGACCCTGGCGTATGGCATCAGTGCACTGTCTAATGCCGGTCTGAGGCCCACCACTGCACCGTGCAGATGCCAGTTCCAGGCTCACCTAGCTATCTCTGCCGAATCTGTATGGAAAAAGCCTCATTCTGGGAAGCTAATTGGGTCATAATTCATCCCGATGGCTCTGGAGGTTAACAGATGCCAGGTAGTAATATATTCATCCTGTTTGGGAAAGGATGCTTGGCAGGAGGCACATCCAGGACTCCTCCGGGTCCTCCTGCAACTCCTTCTCCATCAGAGTTTTCAAGATCCTCCTTAGCTCTCTTTTCAAAGCTGCGACTGAGATGCTTTATGGCTTTCTGAGACATTTATTCATCGCTTGAAAGTATATTTGTGGCTATAATAATTCAGCCAGCCTCTGAGAACAATTCTTTTAGCAAAACCATGCCTAATGCTAAGTAAGGAAAATTGAGTGAAAAAACATATTCCACATCGTGCTTGGGTTTTTTCCCTTCTTCTCTCTTATTAATCTTATTCTTTCCTGAGCATGCCGGTTGCACGCTGCTAATGTACGTAGTCAACTCAGTAATGGCCCCAGAGACTTGTCACGCCTAAAAAGAGCAGTTGTATAATCTTGAGTAAGCACGATCGCAACAATAAAATGATTTGCTGCTGATTGTTTTGAAGATTTTTTTTCTTGATGCAGAATTACGGTAGATTGAAACACGGATTGCATTGGGACATCCGGGGATTATATGGGTTACGTTCTTTCCAGTATTTACCTTAAGGTATTGGTTTACTTACGCCCAAAACTGGCAACGGCATTTGCTTGCTGACGGTCACCTACATTCCTGTTGGGAAGCATTTAGCAAATGTATTTTTCATATTAGAGTTGAGTTAATTTTTGCACAATTTTAAAAGGGTACATTTGTTAATAAAATAACATAAAAAGGACTTTGGAAGGTTTGGCTCATGATTAAAATTTGGTTGCATGTAGTCCTTTGACTCTGCACCGATAAGACGTTTGAGTTTCCCCCACTCTCTGTTTCTCATTCAGTGGCATCACTAGTAGTTAAGCTTTTTTTTTTTTTTCCAAACTGCTATAGTCTCATCAAATCTTGCAATTGTCACTGTTCCTAGCTCACGTTCAGTGCCTCTGCAGTTGTGGGAAAATACAAAATGCCACAGTCTTCAGTGGCTCAGAGAATCATGACCCAATGACTCCTTCTGCAAATCAGATCAGATCACCAAATGCTTACATTTTTTTTTTTAAAGTCCAAAGAGGATCCCTCAGATCTGTGGATCTGTATCAGATTCATCCAGTTAGATGCAGATTCATTAGAAATTACCCAGCTAGAGCCCCTGGGGTGAAAATTGCAGCCCTGGAAGAGGACTAAAACAAGCATACTTTTAGCTGGATTAAAAAGAGGTAATCTCTTGCATTTTCTGCCATTATCCCTCTGTAACTTCAAAGTTTTCGTTGGCATAGCTGGGTCATCCCCCTTAACAGTGGACTGCAGTCTGTACTGGATGCATATTTTGTTTTCTTCTTAATGTTTTGTCTTTGCCTCTTTTTATATTCATGTTTTCCATGTGTAACTTTTGTATTTATTAAAATGTATAAACTGCTTATGCACAGAGGCACTATTTATTTATTTATTTTGAACTTTTATATACCGACATTCCTGTAGAGACCACAAATCACACCGGTTTACAGTAAACAAAACATCGCATTTGAGCATTACATGGAACAAAGTGAGGTACAAGTAAATAATAGGAAGAACCAGGGCTGCGAACTTGCCCGTTGAGATAAATAAGAAAAAAACCCATAATAGTTAATAAATAAACTATTTTATTTATTAACTAAGCAGGCACTAAGCAGAGAACATGAAAACCTACAGAATAAAATCGTACATACATAAAACAACAATGATAGACAAAATACTGCCACCTGGACTGAAAGGTTTCTAGAGCTCAGGGAAAATGCTTGTCTCAATAAGAAGGCTTTTAACATTGTTTTAAATGATTTCGTACATGAGGCCAGATGTAATTCCTGAGGGACAGAGTTCCACAACACTCACACTGCCATGGAAAAAGCTCACTCCCTTTTGACAGCTAAGCAAGCATGAACCTTGCGGGGATATTCAATAAGCCTCGCTGAGATGATGTTCAGGTTTGATCTTGATTTATGCATTTTCAAATTCTTATAAATAAAAAGTATTTGAAAAAAAAGAGATAAAATCAGGTGAGTAAACCATGTGTGTTAAACTGAATGTTTGAATATGTGCTTGGAGGATTGCCCCGAGTAGTTTCCTTTTGAAAATTCACTGGAAAGTACAGGGCTTTGAAAGTGCCTTGTATGCTTTGCTGCTTGTGAAAATTGTCCCCAGTGGACACAAAGGCCAGCCAGGATATGAGTGGCTTCCTCTGCATGGCACGGAGACCCTGTTGGCTCCATGCCAAGGCCAATACCTATTGAATGGAAGAGAGTTTCCATTTGGCCAAGTTTAGAAATATGAACATTAAAGGTGGTTGCATGTCTTGAATTCACGCCATGCTATTTCTGCAAAACTTTGCTTGGACTGAAACCCTCCCAGATCAGTGAGGCCCATGGCAAAAACATATAAAATTCCTTGTCCTGAATAATTTACATCAGTGGCGACGGTGGAGTTTGCTGAAGGGCAGATTACCATGGCCACTGGCTACTGTTTAGTAATAGCTAGATAAAATAAAGTTGTCCCTAGAGATGATTAATCCACACTCTGCTAAGCTACAGGCCTTTTTTTTGGACAGCAGGGTCAGGGAAAGCTCTTAGTCTGAGCATGGTGTGTTTCTCAGATATTTATAGCTGAGACAGGTCATAGGGCTCTGGTTCCCAAATCATTCTAAGTGAGGCACATTTTCAAATAAACCTTCAGAAAAAATTCAAGATGGTAAGTGTCGATTTTCATAGCTGTGTTGCGTGATCAGTGATACGACAGAGCTTGTTCAATAAAGGTTTGTTTGTTTTCCCATACTTGCCAGGTTCTTATGGCCTGGATTGGCCACTGTTGGAAACAGGATGCTGGGCTTGATGGACCCTTGGTCTGACCCAGTATGGCAACTTCTTATGTTCTTAATGGGGAAGATCTGTTTGGAATAGGGTCCTTATATGTTAACATGTCAGTTGTTTCAGCTCACATCAACATGTTTATGCTTTTCTTTTTTGTTTGCTTCAAGAACTGTCATGATGTGTCATGACGCGTCATGACATTAGAGTGATACCAGAACATTTATCTGTGACTAATTATTCTGATGTGCACTTACAAGGGAAAAGAAGAAACAGATTTGGAAGAATTTATATGTGGCCACAAGAGGTGACTGTGAGTATTTAGAATTAATTTTCCTCAGTTTTGACTCTCAAGGAGCATCGAGTAGAAAAAGAGAGGTGGGTGGGAGTTGGTGGGGGGTGGTTGGTATTTGTTCACATCTGCTGAAGGATGCTAAGTCTGGTTTCTGGAGGAAGGAAATAGAATAAGGCCAGGCCTTTTTGGGGCTGCTGCTTCCGAATGGTACACAAGTTCCCTGAACTTGTGGGGGTGTTGAAAACTCCCAAGGGAGTAGGGAGGAGCCATAATGGGAAAAAGGCCTGGTTTGTGCAAAAGCATTTAAATAAACAATGATAAAAGGGGGAACATGAAATAAAAATTATTAAGAGTAACTTAAATTGCAATGGCTTTGAATTATGTCTCTTTGGGCTAACCACAGTTGAAGACTCAACGAGATGGAAGTATTTTCGGACGGGAATCTAATCACTAAAAAAAAAAAAACTAAAACAAAGCAACTACGGCCCAAGTGAAGTCAAGAAAACAAAATCCTCTGTTGTTATTATTTGTTTAATGACAAGATATGTGCACTCCTACCTCAAACTTATAGGGCTCCTGTTTCAGGAGGGAAGTGGAGAATCCCATAACTTGTGAAACTTGACTTCATACCGGGAACGGGTAAAGGAGGTTTGAATTCATACCGGGAATGGGTAAAGGAGGTTTGACTTCATACCGGGAACGGGTAAAGGAGGTTTGACTTCATACCGGGAACGGGTAAAGGAGGTTTGACTTCATACCAGGAACAGGTAAAGGAACTGCTCCCGTGGAAAGAGTATATTTAGGATTTAATAATTTATGTTAAGCACTGTAAGTTAAATATGTATGGTGCATTAATTAAAGGGGAACAAATGGGTTTTAATGGGTGCGGAGTGTATGTGGATGAGTGAATGTAGTGGGTATATGGTTTTAGATGTGAATAAATTGCTGCTAAATAAATGTGTATATTTATGTACATTGAGTTGCACATGTTTTTGAATTATTGTAAACATCAGTGGATGCAATTAATAAAATGATAAAAATTGATGTGTATGTATTATGTTAAGTACTGCTGATAAATGGTAATATTGACAACAAAATTGTTATGAGATTACAGTAAATTGTGAATGTTAATGCTATAAAAATGAACTCATAGGATTCCCTATGTATGTTGTGATGAATGGAGAGTAGCCAGGACCGAAGCCTTGACAGTTGGCTGTTACTGCTCACAAGTTTCAAACCTGTGCTAATTCAACTCCTTTCCCATAGACACAGAATAGTAGAAAAGCTTCAGTGAATCAGGCCCTTAAAGACAGGAAAGCCTGAGTGGGAGCAGAAAGCCTCCGTGTCTGAAAAACATCTGTTCCTTTACGGGGGTTAAATTTCCTCACTTCCACAAGCCATGGAGACTTAACAGGGGCATCTCATTGTTGTACAATTATCCAATAAAATGTGATGCCTTTTAATTTATTTTACAAGATAAGTCATTATTGTTGCCACTGTTATTATTAATAAAGTATTTTTTTTTATTTCTATGATGCATTATTTTGGTCAAATAGGATCTCAACATGCTCTACCCACCCATGTACGCAGCTGCCTCGGCACATTCCAGGCACCCTGCCTGCAAGATGGCTTCCAAAGTCAACAAGACGGTGCATTCACAGTTGAATAAACTGAGGTGCAGGGCAATGATTTGACTAGGACTGCACAGAGAGCAGGAAGGAGTTTTGAACTCATAAGCCCGGGATTTCTCTCGATTCGTAGTTGGTTGCATTGTTGGATTACCTAGACCCCCCGTGCCCCCTCCTCCACTGCTCCTGAACTCTTCCGTAATGCCCCGTACTATACCCTTGATCGTTGCGCCTTGAAAGGATAACACAATTTTATTAGGAAAATAAATTTCCTTTGTTCTTATGCAAGGCAAATGAGTCTGCCGCTCAAGTCAGGGGGAGAGCAAAAGTCAAAGCCAGTTTTACTTGTGTAAATGGTCTTTTTGATTGTATTTGGATGAAGGAACCCACTTTTCTTCGGATGCATTCCCAGGGTGAGGATTGGTTGGGGGGGGGGGGGGGGCGGTGCTTCGGGGTAGTTTGCCTTTAAAAAATACCCCCACAAAAACCAGGCACATGTTTGCGCAGATGCTTTTCACTTATTTTGTGAACACCCCCCCCCCCCCCCCAATGTGGGTAGAAACAATCCCCTGGGATTTTCCGAAATGCAGGTCAGTTTGTTTCTGTATTATTTCCACCCAGTGTACTCTCGGTCTGCAAATGGGCACCAGCACTCAGCGCACCCCTGTCCCGAAGAGCACGCAGGGCATTTCCGACCTCTTCTTTTACGCATGCCGGGTTTCATCTGTCTTCAAAATCGGTTTAAAATCCTCACGGCTTCTTTTTTTTGTTTTGTTTTGTTTTGAAAGATTTGTAAACAGCCAACAGTTTGAGTTAAACGATTTTAATAAATTATGGTTGGGGGTTTTTTTTTTAAATGCTGGAGGCAAATGTGTGAATATTGCGGAAAGGCCAATGTCATGGCAGGCAAAGACAGGATGAAAACCTTTCGGTTTGTCACGTGTGGTGGTGGTGGTAGGGGAGGAGTGAGAAGGTTAAAGAAAGGTGCCTGCAGATGGAGGCTGGAAATCGCTCTGAGCTTGCCCTCATTAACAAATCCAGTATTTCAGGTTCAGCTGGACACAGAGAGTGGGTGCTGGATCTCCTTTCAATGTCTCATGCCTGCTTGCTCAATCTGCAGTGAAAATGTCTTTTAAGAAAAAAAAACAAACCCCCAAACTCGGAGGGCATCCGTCATCAGTGCCTGCTAAACTCAGAGTGCAGGAGAACGGAGTCCCCACTTTGGACACTGAAAAAAGGACCGGGCCCGCTGGGGTGGGAGAAGCCTTTCAAAAGCGGCTCGAACCGGTTTGGCAAGGGAACTTACTGGTTCGCCCAACCTACCCTCCCCCCCCCTTTTTTATTTCAATCTACTGCCAAACCGGTTGAAGCACCTGCTTTAAAATCATGTCTTCGAAGCACCTGCCGGCCCGGACTCACAGACGCACGTTTGGGCAACTTACATCTTCTCCCTGGTCTCCCCCCGGGCCTCTCCGCATACCACTCAGATTTTTGGGCACCGTTTAGGAAAAGGCGGGATCTGGGAACCTATCCGCGTTCTTCCGTGTCCAGACTCTGCAGAAGAGTGGGCCCGTGTGCCTCTGGAAATACGGACCTTGACCCTGAAAAACACAGCCTCTTAAGTTATAAGATGCGTGGAAGGAATTTCTCCCCTCGCTACTGAGACATTACTGCAGCAAAGGAGCACCTTCAGGAGCTCCCCAAACAGCGGGAATCTTTGCAGCTTCTACTCAATCGGAGGGTATAACTTGGATACCGGCACGCGGGGCGCACATGTAAGCGCGTATGCCGGCTCACGGCCATTTTATCCCATACATGCGTATACGCACGCATGGTATGAGATAGGCCGTACGCGCGTACATGTGCGCACAATTTGATTATGGACGCGCGTACATGTGCGCGCAGATGCTGCCTCTGCCGCGTAAGTGGGGGGATTTTGGTGCGCCGACCCCAAATACCAGTTTCCCCAGTTCATTCCCAGTTCGTCAGTTAGGACTTCCTAACCCTCCTAGCTAAATAGCCTTCCTTTTACCCTGCTATCCCTCACTCTTAAAACCCCCGCTGACTAGCTTAGATTTTTTAAATTTTATTACGTAGGCGCAATTCATAGCAGGAGTAAAATTATTTGGTAGGGGACCCCGGCGAGGGATTGTGCCGTAACTATTTACGCGCTGGTTTCATCCATAACTCCAGGAACGCCCAAGCCCCACCTACACCATGGCCATGCCCCCCGCCCATTTTTTTGGGAAAAAATGTTGTGCGCCTACCCGGAGATGTGCGCAGGTCTCGGCGCCTTTTTTAAATCTGTGCAGAGCGCGCTGGCCCGACTGCTGTGCATACCCCCCAGCTGTGGCGCTTGAAGGACTATTAAAATTTGCCCGTTATTGATTATCTGTTTATTTTTTCCAGTTATTGAGCAACAATAAAAGTAAAAGAATTTGAAAGCAGAGTTTGGCAGTGTTTTATAGATGGAACATTACAAGCCCTGTAACGAGATAGGCCTGAGATTAAAAAGTTTATACACAATGTGAAAGTAACAAGGTTTCTAGGTTGCCAATTTTGCCATCTTTGTGAAAATCCTCGTGCCCTTGATTTTGACTCTCGGTGCCATAGAAGACTTCTTTGAAACTTAGGCGCAACGCACTCCTCACCGTGACGCACAGAACGTGTGGGGGCTCGAGAGCACAAGATGCACTCTGTGCACGCCTGCAGGGCCGGGTATGCTAAGCCCTTTAGAAGGGAAAGCTTACGCCTTGTTGGTTTAAGGAGTGAATTTTCAAAGGAGTTACACGCATAAAAATAGACATTTTCAAAAGTCCGTTTACGTGCGTAAAACCCAGTTTTATGTGCATCGATCATCTCGTGAAAGGTAAATTTTAAAAGCCCGGCCCGCGCCAAAATCGGGAGATGTGTGTGCGCGCAGGTAGGGCTTACACGCGCTTGCCGTATTTTAAAAGCCACTTACGTGCGCGGGTATCTCCTGCTGCGTGCACGTCGCACTCAGAATCGAAAGGGGGCGTGTGGCGTGGGCGTGGAACGAGTGCCCTGAGGCGAGGACCAGGAGATGTGCCCGCGAGTACCTGCATGCCCGGGCGTGCACCCAGCTCCAGGGCCGTTTAAAAAAACAAAAACAAAAAGCCATTCCTGAGGGGGTTTTAAAGGGTTTGGGGTAAGTGGGGGACCCGCGGGTTATTAAAGCAGGGGAGCTTGGAGGACCTGTCTTTAGACTGGGTGAACTGCTGGATGAACTGGTGAAACTGGTCTTGGCGTGGGTGAGCGCCGGTTATAGAATTCCCCGACTTATGCTGTCGAAACCCAATTTGTGGGGGGTTGGGCGTTCCTACTTGCAAAATGAGACGCACGCACCCGCGCGCTGAGGCTATTTCAGGATGCCTGCGCCTGTGCACGCAAAGTGTTATAAAATCGCTGTGTCCCCAGTCTGTGCCCGCGCGCCCCTCGGAAATTTACCGTCTAACTGTGCAGACGTACAGGCAGGAGGCTGCAGAATGAGAACTGCTGGACAGAGCTAGATGTGCCTGGATGTGCACTGGGATTGTGAACCGGATGAAATTTATATACCGATATTCATGATACAAATCATAGCAAATTGGTTTACACGGAACAAAGGGATTTTTTAACATTAACCATAACTTAGAAGAGGTAAAATAAAACAAGGGTAATGGAACTTGGGAGAAGTAGAAGTTGTAGTGGAAAGGTAACTCAGTAACTATAACAGATTAATTACAATGTTTGAAATGGCGTGCTTTGATCGATTCATTTCTGTGCCCTCCATGTTATGGAAACATGGAGGGCACAGAATGAAAAAAAGTCCTTTCGGGGTATTTTTGAGTATATTATAAACTGCTCCTACAATCTTTATCTCTCCTCCCAAGTCACCAGTGAGTGACGTTTATGTGAAGTTCAATACCTGTAACCTAAAATGTACTTGTAAGTCAGGCAATATTATCCCTTGCTCATTCTGCCCTGACCTACTGAAGTGGAGAGCAGAGCTCTTAACAGCAAGTCGCCAATGTATGAAGCTCATCCAATGAAAATTCCCACCTACAATTTGAGCATTAACCTTTATTAATAAAATGTAATTTGTTAATGAGACATTGCTTAAGAACTGAGCTCTTTTTCACCTACTGTGCCAAGAGGGCTGTAATATCATGTACATAAGGCACACCCATTCTGCTGTGCCACCAGAGGTGCAAACATTTCACAGAAGACGCATCCCTCCTGTAAAAGGTAAGAAAACCATGGATTCTAGCTCCCAGCTCTGTTAGCATAAGTGTATGCGTTTAGAAGCATCACAAGGCCCTGTCAAACTTTAGAGACAGTCAGCAGTGCTCCTCTGCTCCCCCAACCTAGTCCAGGATCCAAATAAGAGGTGGATAGAAAACTCTTCCATTAGTAAAATGGTCTCAGTCCAGATTATGGAGGTGATGCAATCTTGAAATGTTTCAGGATGAAGTCCTAGAGGTATAAAACCTATAGAATAGCTCAAAGGCCTATACCAACATAATAGAGGTCCAGTGACCAATGCACTAGTCCAGGGTTGGTCAACTCCAGATGTCAAGAGCCACAAATAGGCCTGGTCTTTAGGCTATCTACAATGAATCTGCATGAGATAGATTTGCATGAACTTCCTCCATTGTAAGCAAATCTCTCTCATGCATATTCAGTGTGGATATCCTGAAAACCAGGCCTGCTTGTGGCTCTTGAGGACCGGCCACCTCTGCATTAGTCATCTCATCATATACCCTTCAATATTATCTATTCTTTCTGTTTTTAAAACCTCAATCTTCCAAATATATTTTTAGATGTTAGTAATTTGTGCATGCAGACCAGTCGTGGGGAAAATATAGGAGAATTGCTGAGCCGAAAAATGAGGGCTTAATTTTGTAGTACTGTTTTTCTTTGCAAAAAAGTCTCTGATGCATTTGCTTTGTGTGTCTGTGTACATATCATCTCCCCAACCACTGAACCTGCAGCGGAAACCACATTTTCAGATTAGGTCTAACCCAAAAAAAAACAAAAAACAAGCTATGGATCTATCCCTAAATTGAAAAATAAAATACTTTTTTCTCCATTAAACTTATGGCTCTATCTCAAAATTGATAACAAAATTTGAAAAATATGCACATATGACTTGCTCTGCAATTCTTCCTTGATTTGTGAGTGACAGGGAAGCGCGTGAAGATCGTTGTTTATTCTGGGCCATTCGTAGCCTGGTCTCACCACATTTTTAGCATTCCATCAAGGTCCCTAAGCATATGCTTTTACCTCTCAGGCTATTCAAGGATATCGATAAGCAAAATGGGCATTTTCTCCCATGTCTGGTGAAATCTTGACCCATGCTTTTTTAATATGCCGCCTTCTTGATTTTGATTTCATTCTTACACTTTTATCAGGAAAGAAGAACGTTGGAGAATGCCCTCAGAATGCAGCTGTGCTACTTGGCACGCTTCTCCATTTTTTTTTTTCTCAGTGGCCTGACAAGCAACACCCAAGTTTATGTGTACAGCTGTCATGTCAAACTAGCTCCATTTCCACAATCGTAATATTGTTTTCGTACAAATGTACTTTTCGTTTCAAAGCCACTAATTGTAATAGCTGGGCTTTGTATGCAGTACAAAACCTCAGTTTCTTTCAGTGCGGGGTAGCTTGACATTGCAACATAGTACTTGGGCTGCGAAAGCAGCATGTTTTTGTATTCTTCTTCTCGTGCCTTGCCACCATAATCTTGGGGGGGGGGGGATGGGATTCTGGTATTGTGCACATGTGTTGAAATGTTGAAATGTATTTTCCAAACTTTCAGTTATTATGTGAACCGGTATGATGTACCCACTAATGCCGGTATATAAAAGTTTCTAAATAAATAAATAAATAAATGTGTAGCCATGGCATGTTCTTCCACGATGCATGGATCCTCCAGGAACTGGCAGACCAACAAGTACTCTCCATGGTGCTAGGCGATGGGCATTCAACAGGTTCAAGGATAGAGGCCATGACTTGAATGCTCTCAGAAGGCGGCACGAAAATATCAGGATGAGGCTGATGCAAAAGGTTTTGTGCGCCAATGCGACTCAAGTTCCATTACTCCAAGTGGGAGAATTCCATTCTGGTTAATGCAGACTTTCATGCAGATGTCCCCGCAGCTGGTCCTCAAGAGCTGCAAACCAGGCTGGTTTTCATGATTTCCACAGTGAACCCGCCTCCACCGTATGCAGGTATCACCTCATGCATATTTATTCTCTCATGGGATACTGTGCAGTGGAGCAAGCACCCTGATATTTTCACAGTTATTCTCTCTCTTTTCTACGCGTCGGGCTGCATTATTTCTGCTTCTTCCATTCCCTGACCAGAAAGTGCAGAAACCTTAGGGGGTCACAGTGCGTTATTAAATATTTGAGTAGTGGGGGAAGGGGGCTTTCTCGGGAGCCCCTTCTGAAGCACATCCTCTAAGAAACTTTTGATAAGAAACTGGTAGCACTGAGAGCACCTTGATAAAAGAACGGTAGCACATCATCCGAATATTTCTGATTAATTGGATCCATCAGGAAAAGAGGGGGTTTATTTAGCATAGTTTAAATTTATCCCATGTGACTTGGTTCTAATATGTTGCCCAGTCATACTAGGTGACATTTTTGTATGTGGATTTAGGAGACATGACGTTTAAGAAACATATTCTCCCCTCCCTCCATGTTGGCCAATTATAATAGACCATGTATAGAAAGATAGGACCATTTTTTGAAAGTACACTGGTATTCGCTATTAAAATTTTTAATTCAATTTTAATCTCTTGATTCTCCTTCCAGTTGTTTCCTTATTTCTTCAGTTGGTCACAATGAACCTACCATTGATAAAAAAAATTGTACCAAACATTACCACGTTTAAAAAGCCTCCCCTCCATCTTGTGGTCAGATCAGCAGCATTAACAGCAAGCTTGCAGCATGGGGGCCACAGTAATCTTGCATTCCCAGTCTCTGCCACCAGTTAGAAACCAGTTTTGGTTTCTAACTGGTGGTGTGATTTTGCATTGAGTGAACAAAAGGGTATAACATATCTGAGGGACGAGGTCTGCTTTTAGCATGCATTGTGCTCTAGTGATTAGAGCAATGGGAGCTCAAATCCCACGTCTCCCCGTGACACTGCTTCAGGCCTTGGACAAGCCACTTCCTGGCTCCTTTTTGCCTCGGGTACCCAGATAGATTGTAAGCTCTTTGGGACAAGGTGGGAATTATTGCGTGCACGTAAGGGTTTGATTTTGGTTTTACTTTTAGCACACGCGGATTATGTCAGCTGACATAACTGTGGGAGGGGGCTTGCTTGACCACGTCGGATATTTAAGCACGGGCTGGGCTGGCTTGTTGTGCATTATGATGAGCGTCCCATTACCCTAGCTCAGGGGTAGAAGGTCCTCAAGAGACACAAACAGGTCTGATTGTCAAGATTATCCACAATGACTATGCACGAGATAGGTTTGCGTGGTCTGTCTCCATTGTACGCAAATCAAGCTCATGCATATTCCTTATGGATATCCTGAAAACAAAGCCTGTTTGTTGCGGCTTTTGTGGACCGGAGTTGGCCATCCCTGGCCTAGCTGAAACCTTTTCGTGAACCTGAGGGCCTCAGTTCTGCAAAATTCTTTAAGCCACTTAAATGACCAAATATCGGGAGGTGGTTTTGTTTTGTTTTTTTCTCATACTGCCAAAAAAGATATTTGGATTGACTTGAGCATGAGCAATCTTTGCCTCTGTCTTGCACACATTTACTCCTGTGTATTGTCTCCGGTACACTTTGCGATTTTGTGGATGAGGCCTTGGGTTTTTGCTTGTGAATTCGGATCCCCGCTCTGCCACTGACTCTTTGCTCACTGCTTTGGTCTTGTACTGCCTCATGTTAGTCTAAGCCTCTTGTGCAGTCCGACCACTGCTCCCTGCCACCTTCAGAAACTGCCCCGTATTCGCCAGTCTCTTTTTTTTTTTTACTTAAACCTCTTGCAGTGCTCTGTTAAGTACATCTTTCTGACTCATTTCTGTATTTCATGAAGCCTTAGAAAACCCGTGCATTGTTAGGTTTTCATCTTTGTTTTAATGAACAGGCCAGTTGTTAATTGCTTGTAATCCACCAAGAATAAGTATTTAGGACTGGCAGGCCATAAAGCCTATGAAATGAATGCACACATCCCATCATTAGGAAGTGCAGCTTGGGCCAGATTCACTAAAGGTCTGTGACTGTGGAGGAAAAAAAAAAATCATAGTAAATCAGACCCCAAATGACTGCAATTGCCTTAAAGAAGATGTTTAAGACTTTCAGAATGTATTGTGTTGAAATTTTTTAAATTAAATCCATTACATATTGAGGAGTACCTAGGCGAAAGTATTGCTCTGTTCTTTCAGGAATAGCCTTTCGGGCTGCGAAGGTCCTGGTGCTTACATCCAGACAGATTTACCGAGCAGAAAACAAGAGTCTCTTCTAACGGTGGCCTCCGAGCCAAGACTCACTGGGGCTACTTTTCAAAGGGACGACGTTCTAGAACGAGAAGAGCCGAAACTCAGCTTGGAAGAAGGGAATGGTTTCTTTTATATCAAATGTGTCGTGCATTACGCGCCAGGCTTCCACACCTCCTTTCGAGGGTAAGCTCACCTTTCCTCACCACAGACACTCTGCTTGCAGAATTGTGCAGAGCTGGCACATTCCTGTTAAAAGTGACAAAAGCTCATTCTTATGTCATGATTGTTTGTTGTTTTTTTTATCCCTTCTAGTGTTTCAAAATTGTGGGACAGAACCGGTTTCAAGTGGTTTTAACACAGCGCACTATCTCACAATACAGATCCACTTAGAAAAGGCACGGTTGCGGCGAGGAGGGGCTATGTTTCCTGTTGGAGTCCGAGCCTTGCTAGGGGATCCCTGAAGAATACGTAGCAGAGAAGCTTTGAAGATGAAGCGAAGAAGGGCAGAACGTAACCAAAGCATCAGTGACCCCCACTAGGACCGGACTGGAACGGCTTCCCACCTGCTGCAGATAACAGAGACCAAGGCTTGGGGGAGGAGAAGGCCACCCGGCAGCGACCTCTTCCAGACTCAGTGCTACCGTCTGTCTGAGCTTGCTTAGCGTGTTCTCTCTTGTGATAACATTGACTATTACACGCCTACTGCTTTTGTCCCCTGAACAGCCGAGCAGGGGCACCCGGTGTGACCACTGTGCAAACGGAAAGCAGCAGCTGATGGGTGAGTGCCCTTATCTGGGCCTTTCCGGTCCCCTGGTACTGACTCTGCTTACATATTTCATTTGTTTTGGGGTTTTTTTTTTTTTTTTTAGAAGATTTGTTGTGACTTGTGTGGAAGCCAGGCAGTAAAAATTTGGTATTGAAATATCTGAGCGTTTCTGGGAGGGATCCAGATGTTTTATTTTGACATTCTCAATGGAGCCCGCTGTAATAAATTGTTTGACTGAAGGAAGACATGTCCACTACCCACGTTTGGGCCAATTGTATTTATTTCTGTGGTCTCCCCCCCCCCCCCCTCCCCTCCCCCGGACGCTTGTGTAATTAAAAACTATTGGCTCCATAAAGCAAATGCCAAGTACAATATTTGCAACTAAAGAGTGGAGGCCTAGCCAAGTGGTAACAGCAGTGGGCAAAGAACCGGGGAAACTAGGAAACCCACCCCCCGCTTCTCTCACTGAGGCTCCTCACCCGGGTACAAATTTAGACTACGAACCTTCCGGGAACAGGGAACTACCTGCTCTACCTGAACTGCAATTCGTCTTGAGCATGAGTTTGGAAGGGTTGAGTAATAAAATCCATAGTAACACAGTAATGACGGCAGAAAAAGACCCAATGGTCCATCCAGTCCGCCCAGCAAGCTTCCCTAGGTAGCAACTGCTGCTCCTTGCAGGCTACCCCCATGTTTCTCTTAAGGGAGGTAACTGCCGCTCCATGCAGGCTACCCCCATGTTTCTCTTAAGAGAGGTAACTGCCACTCCTTGCAGTTTATCCCAAGCTTTATGATAACCCAATAAAATGTCAGCTAGCAACCTTTTTTACTGGTTGATGAGCCTTCTTGAAAATTCAGACAGTACTGCTTGAGGAGCTTTGCTTATGGACTTTGCTGTAGAAGCAGTCCTGTGCTTTTCCCCTTATGTCTGCATATCAGCATCCTAGACCAGTGTTTTCCAACCAGTGTGCAATAGCACACTGATGTGCCTTCCGACCTGTTCAGGTGGGCCTCGGAAAAATCACCACTGCCTGATGTTCATATCCAGGCCAGCACCTGGGTTCTGCTCTCAGCACTTCACAGCAACAAGAGACACCAGCAGTGGCTCGTAAACTTGTAGGAGCTCCTTTCTGAGAACATGTGTAATCATGCATGCCATAATTAATGGGCAGCATGCAGAGCATGTGTAGCACATACGTTACACATGGCATCTCCCCATCATCCTATCCTTGAGGCCTTCCAGCCTCTGTCTTATCCCCAGGCTGACTGAGACAGGGACAGCATGTACTTGAGCACTGGATGTGACTCATATTGAGTACTGGGAGGAGCAGCAGTGAAGGAGCTCTGGCAGCCACATGTGGCAGCCAAGTAACTAACTGAGCTGGCTGCCCACACCACACTAACTTCTCCCTTCTTCTGCACTTATGTGTACAGGGAGCTGGTGCATCGTGAGAAGTTCATGTGTGCCTCTGCCCCCTCTCTCCCTTTGTTTTACAATTTGAAGAGAGACTGGAGGGACTTTCTCAGCTCCTCTTTAGAAGTCCTCTCTATGTTTGCAATGTCTGCTCTCTGGAGGCTGGTGTGCTTCACAACATTTTTGTCAATGTGGGTGTGCCTTGGACGTGAAAAGGTTGGGAGACACTGTCCTAGGCCATAGAAGTCATGGCCCTCGGTTGTTTTCTGAATCCAGTTTTCTACCCTGCCGTCAAAGCGGGGAGCAATGGTGCAGTTGCATTAAACATGCCCAAAGAGCTGCGGGGCTCACAAAAGCTATGGGAAGCGTCAGGCCTTTTTAATCGTTGGTCACTGAGAAGTTAGGAACAAGTGCCCCCAATGGAAGCTACGCGTTATTTCAGGGATACTTCAACTAATGAAGTTATCAATAAAGACACTTATCTTGTTAAGTGTGTTGGAATGCCCTCCAGTCCAAGTTTGCTGGTAGTGGCTAAAATGCCCTCCGGTCAAGATTTGGTCTTCTACCTTTGAGTGGCCATTACCAGCAAATCTGAACTGGAGGGCATTTCAGCCACTACCAGCAAACTTGGACTGGAGGGCATTCCAACACACTTAACAAGATAAGTGTCTTTATTGATAACTTCATTAGTTGAAGTATCCCTGAAATAACGCGTAGCTTCCATTGGGGGCACTTGTTCCTAACTTCTCAGTGACCAACGATTAAAAAGGCCTGACGCTTCCCATAGCTTTTGTGAGCCCTGTAGCTCTTTGGGCACGTTATATGAGGTCACTTGGAGTAAAACATATTGTGGACCCATACACACACAGCAGGATTTGATTTTTGGATTATTAGAGGTTTCCTGGCTGTTTTGGATTTTGTGATTTATAGCAGTTGCATTAAAAGCATCAAGGCTTAGTGGTTAAGGTTAGTAATCTCCATGCCTTCTGCTAAGGGTAGTAACTGCTGCACCAGCAAATTACCCCCTGCACGCTTTCTTCATTTCCACCCTCTAGCCTTTTAGAGAACCACAATGTTTGTCCCATGCCCCTTTGAACTCCTTAACTATTTTTGTCTTCACCACCTCCTCTGGAAGGGCATTCCAGGCATCCACCACCCTCTCCGTGAAGAAATATTTCCTAACATCGGTTCTAAGTCATTCCCCCTGGAGTTTCATTTCATGACCCCTAGTTCTACTGATTTCTTTCCAATGGAAAAGGTTCAAAGTCCATACATCATTGAAACCTTTCAGGTCTATACCATATCTCCTCTGTACCTCCTCTCTTCCAGGGTATATATATTCAGAACTTCAGCCTCTCCTCATAGGTCTTCTGATACAGACCCCACATCATTTTTGTCACCTTTCTCAGGACTACCTCCATCCTGTCTCTATTCCTTTTGAGATACGGTCTCCAGAACTGAATACAATACTCCAGGTGAGGCCTCACCAAGGACCTGTACAAGGGCATTATCACCTCCTTTTTCCTGATGGTTATTCCTTTCTCTGTGCAGCCCAGCATCATTCTGGCTTAACTATTGCCTTGTCACATTGCTTCACCATCTTCAGATGGCCAGACACTATCACCCCAAGATCCCTTTCTTGCTCCATGCACAGCAGACTTTCACTCCTCATCACATACAGCTCTTTTGGATTAGCGCACCCCAGATGCAGGACTCTGCACTTCTTGGCATTGAATCCCAGTTGCCAAATCTTCAATCACTCTTCAAGCTTTCTTTTCATTCTCTCTACTCCTTCTGGCGTGTCCATTCTGTTGCAGATTTTAGTATCATCCACAAATAGATAAATTTTACCTTCTGTCCCTTCTGCAATGTCGCTCACAAAGATATTGAACAAAACTGGTCCCAACACCGATCCCTGTGGCGCTCCGCTGAACACCATTCTCTCTTCAGAGTAGTTTTCCATTTACCATTACTTGCTGCCTCCTCTGAGTCAACCAGTTTGTAATCCATGCACCACCTTGGCACTCACTTCCAAGCTTCTCATTTTATTCACAAACCTCCTATCTGGGATCATATCAAAAGCTTTGCTGAAATCCAAGTAATTCCCATCGAGCGCTGTTCCTTGGTCCAATTCTCTAGTCATCTGATCAAAAAAATTCAATTAGATTTATCTGACAGGACCTTCGCCTGGTGAATCCATGCTGCCTCGGGTCCAGCAACCCACCAGATTGTAGATAGTTCACTATTCTTTCCTTCAGCAGAGCCTCCATTAATTTTCCCACCACTGAGGTGAGGCTAACCGGCCTGTAGTTTCTGGCCTCCTCTCTGCTCCCACTCTTGAGAAGCGGGACCACCACTGCTCTTCTCCAATCCCTTGCACCACTCCCGTTTCCAGGGATTTATTGAACAGGTCTTTCAGCGGACCCGCCGGCACATCTCTGAGCTCCCTCAGTATCTTGGGATGTACTACTTCACCAAGCTCCATGGCCTAGTCTACTTTCAGTTTGCTTAGCTCTTCCCATACATTCTCTTCTGTAAATTTAGGCTTTTTTTTCCCATTCTGTGCCTAGGTGAGAAAAAAAGTTTATTAAACCGGGTCCTTAAGGGTCAATCATCATTGAAAAATTTTAAAAAAGTCTTCTTGCCCATAAATCAGACCTGAGGAATGCCCTTAGGAATACATACGACATCATGGGCTCTCCACACTTCATTTGCTACCTCCTATGCTCACAAGTGCAGGAAGTGGTACTGGATTCAGCTCATCTATCAAAGTATTGCTGCTTTTTGCAAAGAGAACCATATCACCCTGTTCTTGCCTGGGTTGCCTTCAGCCTGTGATTTGTTTTATTGCCAACGCCGTTGGGTTCTCCCTGCCATCAGCTAACACCCTGCAGTGCCTTCCAGCCGCCTCGTCTGGGTGCAGTAAGTGGATGCGTTTATATTCCTGTCAGCTGTTATCAGGAGCACTCAAGGGCTGTACGGTACTTTGATCGCTGTAATCAATGTAATGTGTGAAGGACATATTTCATCTTCTCCCCTACATGCAAGGATTCTGATTTCGAAATATGGCGTGCGACCCATTTTCTTAATGAATCAGCAAATTGCTGGACGATAGTGGAACTCTTTCCTTTTTTTTTTTCTGGAAGAAATTCCTGTTATCATATCCTGAAAGAGCAGGTCCACGAGAGCCGCAAACAGGCCTGGTTTTCAGGATATCCACAATGAGTATGCATCTCATGCATATTCAGTGTGGAACATCCTGAAATCCTAGTCTGTTTGCGGCTCTCGTGGACCGAAGAAGAGTTTGCAATGTAACTTTATTTTAAGGGTAGCAGAGGGACGTAAGACAGCACAGGGGCTGCTCTTCCTTTTTTTTTGGTGGTGCATTTAAAAAAATTTTTTTTTTTATTTTTAGTTCTAACGTTGCACAAAATGTTCTATTCCTTCCCCGCGGGTTAATCTCGTTCATAAGTGGGAGGGGATATTCTCTGTGGCATCACCCCCCTTCGTACAAGGGGGGGCCCAGAGGGTTCACAAATAACAACCATTATCAAAACATTTCCCTCTCCTCAGGCCTAAAATCAGAAAGGCCCCACTGATACCGCCCGTGCCAAGCAGATGTCCTTTGTCATCCTTCGCTCTTGAGGCCTCCTGTGCACGGTGACAGGCGCGTTCACTGGGAAGGATTCTCTTCCGTGCGGCGAGGATGGATCTCGGGGACGGAAGGATGTAAGACAGCATCTCTTCAGAATCCCTTTTTTTTTTTTATTTTGCTGCTCCGTGCAAATGATTTCACTGTACTGATCCCCCTCCCTCCCCCACCCTCCACAGGTGTCTCTTTGTTTCCCTCACCCCCAGCAGTAAACTTTATCAGTGTCTGAATATCGTCTGCAGGCGCGGCCGGAGTTAGAGAATGGCGACCAGATTTCCGACGGGTGAATCTGGGACACTTGTTCCCCGCCGAGCCAGTGCTGAGCGAGCAGTTTGTTTGGGGGAAGGAGGGTTGTGGGTTGTTTTCTGGTGAACTGTTCCCAGGAGAAACTACGGCAATCTACTCTCAAAATACAATTAAAAGCACATTCTTTTGAATTTTGCTAGCACCATAGATTTGAAACCAAAGCTGATCGCTAAATGCAAAATGGCCAGCCCAGAGCATAGAGGCTGCTCTGGGCCCCACTAGACTACCAGGTATGCCAGAGGAGGGGGCTAGGGTGGGTAGGAAATGAGGGGGGGGGGCAGTATTTTGATTCGGTTGGACCTTATTATGAAAAGGGGGGGGGTCGGATAAGGTGTCACCATGCAACTTCTCAATATTGTTTTACACATCTTTTTCACTTGTGGGCACATCTTGAAGTGGTTGGGGTCTCTCGAGACCTCTGGGAAGAGGTATGGCACACAGTCCTGGGGATTAGAGGGGTCTTCAGGGCCATTGTGGCAATTCTTGTCACATTTTCCCTGCGGTATTTTCTACTGCTGAATTTTTCCAAGGCTATAAATACCACAGAGAAGTCCCAGTGCTGTTCTTCTGTGGGCCATAGATTTTTCCCCTCCTCGGAAAAATACTGTGGGATAAGTAAATGATCCCAGAAGTTAGCTGGATACATTTATCCAGCCAACTTTAAAACTGCTCTTCAACTTTTTATCCGGCTAACCTTGCTATTCTCCTACAGGCTGATTATAGCTGTACTGAGACAACTGCGATCATTTGGCAAACGAAAAGGTGTCCATGATGCTGGCAAGAGAAAAGTGGCTTCAAGGTGCCTTGTTGTTACACAAGGCTGTTTTCTCTATAAATGCCCTAATCAGATGGGCAGAAAGTCTGATCTCCTGGTTTAATGTTAATATTACTAAATTGTTGGGTACTTTGGGGGTTCCTGAAGGTAAGGACATTATTTGAAGAAAGGGTGTAGGTTCAGACAATGTACCAAACGATTCCTGTGAAGATATACAGGTGTGTTTCATTGGGTCACCATAGTTTAATGATCAAAGAAAAAAACATGTGAATTCTTGAAATCAAGGTAGGAAGGATTTTGGGATGCTTTGTGGAGGATATTAAGAAAAAAAGAAACCTCTCATAACGCAGTGTTTGTTTTAATTGAGCTTTTGAAAGGCATAAGATCTAATGTTATAGGTGTCTCGACTGATAAGTCTCATGATCAAGCTATCCCAGAAAGGATTGGGGTGGGCAAAATCTTTCAGGGCTTCTGAAATCCATGCTTGAAAAATTCAATGCAAATTTACTTTCTTTCTTTTAGAAAACACGATCAGCAACGGAAGCCAAGATACATAATAATGGCCGAAACCAACGATACAAAGCTGAGCGCGCTCCTTTTTGATTTATACCAGTACGTGGTGAACAAGAAAAACAGCACAGCCCTGCCACTCCCCAAACCCCAAGAGGAGTTGGAAATGCTTTATATTCTCTTGTTTTTAGGCATGTTTGGATTCTTTACCTTTGGAATAATGCTTAGCTACATCCGTTCCAAGAAGCAAGAGAATTCTAATGACCCCTACAACATGTACATTGTAAAGGACTGGGATCAGAGCGCCCAGAGACTCGTCAGAACCACCACAGCCCCAGGAAAGAGCCCAACCTGCTTTCTTATTGAAAACCAGTTTGCAGCGGAACATCCCAGCAATTTAATTCCAGAGCTGAAACCTAAGTAAACTTTGATTCCAGAATCTGGTCCAAATTCTTCTGGAGATCTCCGGAGGATCATCAACCATCTCCATGCACTGGTTTTTCATGGCACACTGTAATCTTCTCTTTTATAATAATTCTTCCCCAAACAATTCTTTCAGAAACAACATAGAACAAGAACGACCATGAGCCGGAAACCAAACTGGTGCTAGTACTTGGCTTCATTCTGACCCGTATCTGCCATCCTAGTATCAGCATCTAAAGACATTTGATCTTGCAAGCATGCTGACGTACTTCCTTCATATGTCCTGCTCCCTGTGCATCATACAGGCAAGAGATTTCCACATGGGGTCCAAGGATCCCTGACTCCCTGCTGGACAAAATCAATTTTCTCTCCATTGTCTTGTTCCAGATGTATAATATCTATGATCTGATCAAAGAAATGTATTACTGTACTAGATTACTTAAACGGATCAATCTGGAGAGGGGATTCAGGTGACTTTTTATAATGACGAGATGATCAGCCTGCTGCAATCCTGAGGTGGATGTGTTATACAGGATGCAGATGAATTTCTTTGCCTGTCTACTTTGTCCTGTACCAAATCCATTGAAAAAGTAATCCAACGGCAATATGAACAGCAATACATTTTTTTCTTATTTAGTTTTCATGCAGACAACAGGAGCCCCAAAACTATAGCACGGACATGGGAATAGAGAAACACAAGGATAAAGAATCTGCTTAGCATTTGCTTGAAGAAAAGCGAGAGTTCAAGGCAGAAGCATCCAAGATCCATCACATACAACCCTGGTCTCTTCTCGCTTTCCCCAAAGTTCAGTCTGATCATGAGGCTCAAACTGAACCTTGTCTCCAGCACACAACCATGCCTGCGGCTCCCTCCCCAGAAGAGACCATGAGCACCTTCTTCTCAGTGCTCCCAGCAAAAGGGGCGATGGCTTACATTTTACACGGATGGACCCAAAAAACAACAGGGTAGGCGATCCAGTAGAGCTGTAAGGGAGTAACAAAATAGTGGATGCCACAAGAAGTCTTTTCCAAATCTTTATTGATGGAGACGCAAAAATCATGTACAACGAGCAATGGCTATTGCAAATGCAGGATCAGGGTTGACTGGACTCCGTGACAGTTTTTTTTTTTATAGCTCTTTATTTAGGGATGCAATAACTGCAACATTCACAAGGATTTAAAGAGACTGCATAATAGGATGCCATCTCATGAACAAGGGTATAATAAAAAGCTTAAATTATTGAGGCATTTATGTCCAAAGAGGATAATGCAAAGATACATAAGAACATAAGAACATGCCATACTGGGTCAGACCAAGGGTCCATCAAGCCCAGCATCCTGTTTCCAACAGTGGCCAATCCAGGCCATAAGAACCTGGCTAGTACCCAAAAACTAAGTCTATTCCATGTTACCATTGCTAATGGCAGAGGCTATTCTCTAAGTCAACTTAATAGCAGTAATGGACTTCTCCTCCAAGAACTTATCCAATCCTTTTTTAAACCCAGCTACACCAACTGCACTAACCACATAAGAACATAAGAACATGCCATACTGGGTCAGACCAAGGGTCCATCAAGCCCAGCATCCTGTTTCCAACAGTGGCCAATCCAGGCCATAAGAACCTGGCAAGTACCCAAAAACTAAGTCTATTCCATGTTACGTCACTCAGTACATTGTCTCCATTGCCAGTATGCCTTCCATATAGTATCAAAAGTCTCCTGCTTATTGAGAAAAGAGAAGGACATCTTTTCCATTATTACGATGTTGGCCACTACTGACTTCCAATGAGCAATCAAAGGAGTTGACTTCCAGTAATAGGCTGTAGTAATGCAGGCAGCATGTAATAGATGGGTAGCGAGAGTTTTAGCAGATTTAATCAAATGAAAATCATCCCAACTACCCAATAAACACAAAAGGGCATTAAGCAGAAGATGCTGACCCAGTATTTAAGAACATAAGAACATAAGAAAATGCCATACTGGGTCAGACCAAGGGTCCATCAAGCCCAGCATCCTGTTTCCAACAGTGGCCAATCCAGGCCATAAGAACCTGGCAAGTACCCAAAAACTAAGTCTATTCCATGTTACCATTGCTAATGGCAGTGGCTATTCTCTAAGTGAACTTAATAGCAGGTAATGGACTTCTCCTCCAAGAACTTATCCAATCCTTTTTTAAACAAAGCTACACTAACTGCACTAACCACATCCTCTGGCAACAAATTCCAGAGTTTAATTGTGCGCTGAGTAAAAAAGAACTTTCTCCGATTAGTTTTAAATGTGCCCCATGCTAACTTCATGGAGTGCCCCCTAGTCTTTCTACTATCCGAAAGAGTAAATAACCGATTCACATTTACCCGTTCTAGACCTCTCATGATTTTAAACACCTCTATCATATCCCCCCTCAGTCGTCTCTTCTCCAAGCTGAAAAGTCCTAACCTCTTTAGTCTTTCCTCATAGGGGAGTTGTTCCATTCCCCTTATCATTTTGGTAGCCCTTCTCTGTACCTTCTTCATCACAACTATATCTTTTTTGAGATGCGGCGACCAGAATTGTACACAGTATTCAAGGTGCGGTCTCACCATGGAGCGATACAGAGGCATTATGACATTTTCCGTTTTATTCACCATTCCCTTTCTAATAATTCCCAACATTCTGTTTGCTTTTTTGACTGCCGCAGCAGCACAATCTCCAATCAAAGTCTCAATCTGCTGCCAAGAGTTGTGAGACGGCCCCACCACACATGAAAGTGAGACGCAGATTCATCACATGCCCCACCAGCACAGGGGACTAGAGGAGCTGAATTTAGAAAAAAAACAGGGGATATCTATATGTTCTATGTAACAAACAAAAATTGAATTCCATGACTATTACAGCTGGTCAATTTGAGAGTTGAATTTCATACATCCTTTCAATCATCATCATTCAAACTTAAAGATAGATCTGCATTCCACTTCTCTATAATTGTGGGACATGTCTCTGGATCAAAAATATCATCCATCAAGAGCATATACATTCTAGATATCAACCGTTTCTGGAATTTAGGTTGGATTAACAAAAAGATTCCAAACCTGTACAATGGCGACTCCATAAACTTTAAATCCCCTTTTGTGGTTTTGCACTGTTCAACAAATGAGCACAAAAATGAAATGCATCCCTCTCCCTTCGTCTTTCTAACATGACTTGTATGAGTCCATCGATGGGCTTATTTAGGTCTCTGCCTTTAACAGGCCCGTTGGCCTGACCTAGGGCTGGTACTTGAGGGGCACTCATCGCGGCTTCCTGAGCTAAATATAAGAGAGGTGCCCCCTATGCTCACCTTTACCAGGGGTGCTTTTACCATTTCAATCACAGAACTTAGAACACCATGTGAAAGGTTTTCAGGATGTAGCTTGAAATTATAAATAAATCATTTTTCGGATTGCTAGCCCGCCGTTCCAAAGGATGCTCAGGGCAGCCGTACAGTGTTGTTGGAATTCAGGTGCTGTGGGTCCCTTCTCCAGGGAGCTTGCAGGCTAGGTGGGTGCCTGGGGTAGTGCGGTGGCTTGCCCAGGGTCACAAGGAGGTTCATTGACAGACATGGGATTTGAAGCCTGGTTTCAGCTCATTCCTTTAACCAATAAATTGTACTTTTCTTCGTTGCAAATATAGAAGGACCATGAGCTCTTTAGCATATTAGATATGTAAGGGATTTGTTTCCCGGTCCATAGGTGTCTGTAAGACACTGGCAAAATATGTATTTGACAGGCCTTGGATATTTGAATATGCAATAAAGCCTGCTTGATTTCTTTCATTTTATTGCTTAGAGATTGTTCTTCAGATGATTCAGATTTGATAGAGCTTTTTCTAGGTGGCCTAAGCTGCAGAAACTAACCAGAGACTTCCGGGTGTCACCTGGCCTCTTCTTTGGCGCTATTGCTTTTGTCTTTAGATCTACTTTATGCATACTTGGACCTGGAGACAGAAGGCTGGACTCAATGGACCTTAGTCTGACCCAGCATGGCATTTCTTATGTCATTAAAATGATTGAATTATGACTTTATATTAAAGATGCATGGATGAACAGTAACCAGGGCAGAAGCCTTGACGGTTGGTGCTACCGCTTACAAATTTCAAACTTGTGCTATTTCAACTCTTTTTCTCTGTGTGTGTGTGTGTGCGTGTGCATCATGCAGTAGAAAGAAATGTGGTGTTCCATGTATGAGAGAAGTATGATATTGTGGAACCGCCAGCTTGAATCTGTTTAAATTATATGTTATATTTACAGAGATTTTCCTAAGCGAGGCTATATTATTAGTAGACCAGGAACACCTTGGAGGATCACCGCAGGGTTTTGAAAATATTATTTTTAACTTGCAGTAGAGAAAACCCAGACTTGAAGGTGCTTAGTCAGCAGTGACTCTCAGGGAAATAATAGCTCTTCCCGTTCTAACTAGCTGTCATATTTTTCTCAAGGACCTCTAGTGATTGTTCCTCCATCATCTACATACCCCAAGATCGCTTAATGAACTCTCCATCAGTCTGATACTGTAGTGATCATTTTCTTAAGAAAAGGTTCTGTGATCTAACAGAAAATTACCACTAGGGATGTACATTTGTTTGAAATGAAACAGGACTTTTTAAAGAAATGTTCCTTTTTTGTTTCAATTCGTTTTTAAACCAAAATAAAAGAAGTAATAACATTTAATTGGCTTTGTTTGAAAATATTGCTGCCACTGATAAAACCTCCCCCAAAACCCCAAACTCTCTTTTCCTTCACCGATCGCTGGTTGCTCCTGCCCGGATGGAGGTTTGTTCGCAGACGCCCAGTCCTGGCTGGTGCCACTTTACATGGAAGAAATGAACAATGGCGGCAGCCTTGCTCTTTTTCTGCCGTCATTTCTGTGTTTCTGTGTTTTCTAAGCGTGCCCCCAGCGCCGTCTTTAAGTTCGCATCTGCGAGCTTAAAGATGGAAAAGGGGGGCACGACGGGTGGTGGATGAAAGTAACGGCCCGGGAGGGGAATTAACCGAAAACTGAGTGAAAAGGGTAAACGTGTCGGAGGAGATGTCGAGCTGACTGTGTGGGGAGTCAAGCACGGGAATGTGTTGCTTAGGGGGTTAGCCCCTCTCTGAGATGCTGCAGAAAGCGAGCCCCCTATCCAGAGGAGGGCACAGACCTTACGACCTCTTCTGAGCTATTGCACCTTTAGCACAGGAAAAGGCGTCAAGAGGTTTAGCTAGTAAAATGTCTTAGCCCAGCCTTTTCTGCCATATGTTTAAATTGTTATTTTATTTTTTTTTAAATCTCTCTGATTAATGAGAGATTTCTTCTTACATTGCATAGATCCCCTGGGAACTTATAGGTTAAAATAGGCAGTTTTGCGTGTCCTACTTTAAGCTGTACCGTGGAGATTGTTTTAAACACATGGCGTAGTCATTTACCTAAAAAAAAAAAACCCCAAAAAATGTGTATGAAATCATGTTCCTGCTAGCTAGCATTTTCAGCTGGGATTGTTGACTCATCCCAGACTGGAATGTAATTGGGGCCGAGTAAAATCTGTGTAACGTTTTGAACACTATTAACTCTCTTTCTATGACTTCTTAGAAAAATGATTAAATAATTTCCAAGAAAAAAAAAAAATATTATATAGGTAGTTGACATTCATTCATATACGAAACATGTATTTCAAGTCATCTTTTCCACTGGGGGCTGGGATTCTTTTACTGTTAAAAATGCCGGATAGAGATGTGCTCGTAATATGTGTTGAAAAATGAGATATTGTGCAAGTCACAAAACTTTGAACAGGACTACAATTCTATAACGATGTCAACCCAATGCCTCCGCTATCTTACCTACAACCGATTGGTGTGTACGGGCGTCTCCTATCACGCTGCGACATAGCCCCGGGAAAGGGGAAATGAAAATTTGTGAAAACTTCCTTTCTACAATTTGCATGCAATATTGTGAGAATGAGATATTGTTTTCATCTTTATGTAATTCCTCTGCTGTAAGATTTAATTAAAAATACTTGTCTGAAAACAATCCCAGTCTGGTGAAATGGAATTTTTGGTTGGGTTTTTTTTTTTTTTTTGTGGGGGGTGGATTGACAAAAACCATTGTAGCATAGTAACGACGGCAGAAAAAGACGAAATGGTCCATCCAGCCTGCCCAGCAAGCTTCATGTAGCAGTAACCCCCGCTCCATGCTAGTTACGCGCAAGCCTAAGGGTAGTGATATTTATTATCACTACAGGTAGTAATATTTATGATCAGACAATGCTGCTTGAAATTGCTTTCTCTTTTGGTCTTGACTGTACAAGCAGGCCTGTGCCTTTTCCCTGGAGTCTGTGTTTCAGGATCCTGGACTGTAAAAGTTGGGGCCCGGCATTGGCTCTTGCCTGAATTCAATTCCCCTTCTCCCCCGCCCCCCCCCCGTCGAAGCGGAGAGAAATGTTGCAGTTGCACCAAAAACATCAAGTTAATCAACTAATGGTAGTAACGCCCATGCCTTCGGATTAAGGGTAGTAACTGCCGCTCCATGCAGGTTACCCTCCCCCCCCCCCCCCCCCCCCCCCATGCACCCTTTTCTTCATTTCCAAACCCACGGTGTTTATCCCATGCCCTCTTGAATTTGTTTACTGTTTTCATCCTCATCACCTCCTCCGGAAGGGCATTCCAGGCATCCGCCACCCTCTCCATGAAAAAATATCTCCTGACGCTGGTTCTGAGTCGTCCTCCATGGAGTTTCATTTCCTGACCCCTAGTTCTGCTGTTTCCCTTCTGATGGAAAAGGTTCAAAGCTTGTGCATCATTAAAACCTCTCAGGTGTCTGAAGGTCTGTATTATATCTCCCTTGCACCTCCTCTCCTCCAGGGTATACATATTCAGATCCTTCAGCCTCTCCTCATAAGTCTTCCAATACTGACCTCCACACCATTTTGGTTGCTCTTCTCAGGACCGCCTCCATCCTGTCTCTGTCTCTTTGGAGATACGGTCTCCAGAACTGAACACAGTCCTCCAGGTGAGGCCTCACCAAGGACCTGTACAATGGGATAATCACTTCCCTTTTCTTACTGGTTATTCCTCTCTCTGTGCAGCCCAGCATTCTTCTGGCTTTAGCTATCGCCTTGTCACATTGCTTCGCCGCCTTCAGATCACAATGTGACAAGGCAGAAAATGGGGAAACAGAGTTATGGAGTCCATTCTAACTCTTTCCGCAGTGAATAAAGAGGCTGGAAAATGTAAAAGCGTAAAGTCCCACCATGTCAGAGGTAAACATAATAAAGGAACAAAAAAATGTTTTGTTACCAGCTTTCTTTGTGAACAAGAAAATGGAGGAGCACCAAATGATTGCAGCGCACATTTCCAAGGCTCTATTACTACTTTCTCAGCCAAAGCCTTAGCCTCATCTATTCCTTTTCGCTTCAGATCTCACTCTTCCAAGAGTCCCAGCTCAAAAGCAGCTGTGTGTTTCCCATTCAGGCCTTCAGGAACTGGCACGGATTACACCTCCGTTGCCTGCTTCAGCAGTCTGAAGCCTTTCACAGTTGCCCTCTTAATGAAAGCCTGGGGAAGAGGTAGCAAGCCGCAGGCAGTCTCCCCTGTCCCCCCCCGGGCCCCGATCCTATTCAGCCAGTTGGGCAGCCCCTTTCAGCACTGTGCTCATTAGCTGATGTGTGGAATTTCAGAAGCTGCAGGTAGGGTGGCAGCAGGGCCCCTACCACTCAGCTCTGTCACCGTGGCTGCCGCGTGAAGAGCCAAGCACTCATAGTCACGCGCTGGCACAGGTCCCCTTGGAGTGGACTGCAGCAGACGAACAAAGGAGAGAAATCTGATCATGGCAAGAAGAAAAAAAAAAAAGAGCAGTGAAACCAGGTGATGGATTATTTATTTTATAAACTAATCTTAGGATGTTTATAAATGTGCAGTGAAACTTGTTGAGTCCCTTGGTATCATCCTATGAGTCGGAGCTGAAAGAATACCCAAGCATTTCGTTTAATATTCCTTCCCCTACTTGTCATAAGCGATTCCTGGGCCACGTTCTGTTAAGAGGTTGGCTCCCCACAGCCAGCCTGGTGGCCTAACAGCGGTGCCCCTGCGCTACCGTGCAGGGGAACCCCAGCTCGGACTCCGGATCTGACTCCCTGCCCTCTGTCCTGCCTGGGCGGGCCTGGAACTCTGCAGGGGCAACGTTCACGGCCAGAGGGGAGGGAGTCCTGGCTGCCCTACCCCATGCCCTCTTAGCGAAGGGACCGTCACCGCAGCTTCAGGGCTGGAGACGCAGGCACAGAAGTAACTGGGCCAAGGTTAAGAACCATCAACAGGGCTGCCGGGCCCGAAAACCCAATATCAAGCGGCAGCAACTGCTGGGTTAGGGCCAAGAAATGGAAGCTTGTGCCGTCCCAGCCCGATCGCAGGCCTGAGCCTGACTGGCGCCAGTTTGTATGGAAGAAAATAGCAACAGCACAGGCCTCAACTCATTGAAGGGTGTGGAATATAGGACCAAATAAATAAATACATAAATAATACATACAAATTTGAAATAGTGGCAGTGGTGGGGCATGAGAGACTGGGGTTCACTCCCGCCCTGTGAAGATTTAATTGAATTTTAAAAACTTCATGAGGGAAGAGGATCCAAGGGAGAGTGGGAGCACTGGAAAAAGGTCTGGGGGGGGGGGAGGGGTTATTTTTTTTATGTCAGGGGGAACAATTTGTTTCTTTTATTTTGCTTTATGGGGGTTTTTTTTTTTGGTTTTTTTTTAGTTTGTTTCAAATAAACAAAATGAAACTAACAACATAAAAAAACAAAAAAAATGGACCCCCCCCCCCCCCCCACCAACAATAAATAAAACGAAACAAGAATCCTGTCTGCGCACGCCCTTCCTCAGTACTTAGATTGTATCGTTCTTTAGCTCACTATAACACTCTCAGGGAAGTGAATGCCTGACCTTCCTCCAGTGCCGCTGTCACCCTGGAACCCTCTTTCTGAAGTCACTGCATTGGCTTCCCATCCACTCTCACCTATAGATCAAGCTTCTCCTAGTCACTTACAAGTGCCTTCACCCTACAACTCTAGACCCTTCCTTTCGACTTCCTTTCATCAAGCCAGCTGCTCTTATCTGGGTCCTTCTCCTCCACCAGTTTCCCAGTCTGTTCTTTTTTTCCACCTTGGTTGGCCATATACCCGAAGCCACCTTCTCACGCTCCCTCTTCCCTGCTCCAAGTGAAATCCCTCCCTGAGCTTGTCTTTAAACCTCAAACCCTAGCTCTTCCTAACAGCCTTGCCAGTTTTAATCATTTATTGTAATAAGTACAATTCCTGAAAGCTTCCATTGCTCTGTTCTGTGTGTCTTGATTAAATTATCATCTTCACAGATTTTATTTATTTATTTATTTAGTATTTTTATATACCGACATTCTCGATAATTGTCTCTTGTGCGTATCTGTACAGTGCTGTGTACATCTAGTGGTGCTACAGAGACGACTATTAAGAGTAATATGTTGTATCGCTCCAGGTATCATGTTACTAGGCCCAAAAGCCTAGACCTCTGCTGTTTCTATTAGATTTTCATGTCACTAGGAGAACATGACAGCTTTTCTTAGTATATCAAAAGAACCAAAAATAAACTGTTATAAAGGATGAGAGCGATGGCACATTGAACAATAAATAGGGAAAAACAGAATTGCTATTTGCATTTTTTATTTTACTGAAAAGAATTAGTAGATTAATAATTGTATGAAAAAGTATAATTTTTTCAGTATATTCAGAGTTAGTTTCCTTTTCATTGGATTTTCTCATGCAAGAAGAAATCCCAGCATCTCAGTTCACCCTGATCAAGGGCAGTATTTATATTCCATCTGCATGCCGACAACTTGTAGGAAAATGCATGTTTCATCATTTTAGCCTTTATCTCCAGCTACTCGGCTAATGCAGTTTCTGTAACAACTCCCAGGGGGGCTGTTTGGGATCTCTGGCAGCTCACTCGCTTCCTAAGATAGATGGGTGAAGTCTCTGCAGATGAACCTCTGCAACAGTCTTCCAAGTTTCCGAATACGTAGGACGCATCTGCCTGTTGGCGATTTTAATGTATTTCCTGTCTGCTATAGTTACCCAGCCATCCTGCATGTAAGGGCAACAAGGAAAATATGGCTCACAGCTCTGCTAAGTTTTGCCTCTCCTTGTTTGGCTGTTAAGAGTAGCTGGAGGCAACACTCTCTGCTGTGTGGATTCAAGCTGTCAGACGTTTGACTTTGCCCGGAAGTCTGCAGTTTGCACAGTCAGAAAGAAGTGGGCTGACTGGTGCCCCTTATATCTCTGAGTCACCACCCAAAGCCCTGTTCTGTAAGATTCTGTTTAAGTCATCAGGTTCCCTGACTGGGACGAGACTGAGGCATTCGCTGTTAATGGGGTTTGTTTTTTTTGGTTTTTTTTCCGGCTCGGTTCTAGCTTTAGAGCCGCGATCGAGAAGCTTATAAAAGCACGAGCATTGCCCGTGTACAACTGCAGAGTCACAAGACTCATGATGTAATGGGCAAATCTAGGTGGACTTCTTTAGCCAGTCCAATGTGCTATCACTGACCTTATCACCTTTGCTGTTCATGATCACGTGCTTTGTTTTAGAACTTTTCAGGTAACTCATGGGAGCTGTCATCTGCCCGCGTCCAGTGTGGTCGCTTTTACTGGAGAGTCAGATGGTCTCCCAAGTGCGATGTTACATCATGGTGTGGGGTGGCCTTCATTCGGCTTCCTCTCAAATGCATTTGAAACCGGTTTCAAACCAGATCATTGTGGTTGAGATTTCTTGGGATGTATTTACCTCACAGATCATGCTGCGGTTTTAAACTAGTGTAACTCCTGGGCTGATAGGTCCTGGATAAAGGCCTCCAGGAGCCACACCTCAAACACAGTCTCTTCAAATCCAATCTCCCCAACTTATTAGTTCACCTGAGTGTCCACGATTCCGTGAGCGGGGGAGGGGGGGCAGACGGCAGACTAATCTTCTAGGCCTTGAGCAATGCTTTTAAATAAGTTCCCAATTTAAAGTTCATTGTAAACAGCACTGATGTGTGTTCAGTTGTAAACTGCAGCAATAATAACACCAGAAGCATGGAATAGTTTCCAACATGACTTTTATTGATAAATTATGTAGTTGATGGAAAACGTTCTTTACAGCTTTAGTTGTTTCAATGTATAATGTTACAAATTCATTTATTTGTATACATTTTAATCAATTTATATTGATGGTGGTCAAATAAGCTCCAGTTAATAAGTCCTAGTTCTTATCATTTCCAATCAAAATAGGGTTCTTGACATCTCCCTCCCAACTGATGGGGAATAGTCTTTTATTTAATTGGATCATGGCCCATGCACATAAATTTCAGTTTCTCATACCTCTCCTGTAGTTATTTTTTCTCTCTTTCATCAGTACCTGTTTACTCCTCTTCCCCTCTTTATGTCCTTGAAATGATATTGAACCTCAGAATGGGTCGGTGAAGTCTCCCTCTCTCTCCTCTACTCCTTCTTCTGGGAGTGGGTGAGGACCCATTCCTCTCCCTAACTCCTTACGGTCCATCCGTGCTCTTGGGCCGAGAGACACCACTCCTCTAGCTAGCACACAGAGCCCCTGGGTGAGTACTCGGGTTCAAAAGGAGAGACCAAAATATGAGATGAGGAGGATGGAACATGTCCTACGTTGGGAAACACAGGAATGAGCAGATTTCCAGTCACGGCCTGCAAGGCTTCAGACCCAGCGTCCTTCAAAAGGCGAAAAGCTCTCTGTCTCCTTTCCAAACCCAGATCTCAATCCAAGAGATCCCAGAGGCCTTCCTCCTTAAAAATACACAAAACCCAGGGAACAGCCATGAACCTGCTGGCCCTGGAAGGGTCAACTCAAAATTCCACACCAAAAAAATAATTGGTGGTCTGGCTCTATCTAGCATGGGAGCACAGCACTTTGCATCTCCCATATGGGGAAGCTACAAACCCACATTAACTATTATTCTATTCCCCCCTGTAACAATGGAATAATCCTTTTGGTTTCTTTTTTTTCAATTTAATTTTTATTGAATTTTAACCAACTTTACAGAACATTAGTTCAAGATATCAGATAACATTAAGTAATATCCCACTTGTATTAACAACTAATACAAAATAAAATAAAAAGAATTTCTTTTTCTTATCTGATAAATCATAGGTAAATGGGGAGTCCAATATACATTGAGCAGTATTACAAAGGTAAAAAACAAAGCTATTTATTTAACCAAACATCTCGCCCTGTAGAATGGTTCCTGAAAGATTACTTAAATACCCGGACATTGGGGCAAAATTCAGGAATGTGAGTCCAGGTATATTCGTAACTTTGCAGGATCTTGGAAAACTTACCTAGAGTCTCGAAAAATCAAAATACATTTAGAGGGAAAGCGTAATATAAATATTGCACCCCTACTTATGACTTCTGGTCTCATTTGTAGGAAACTCCTCCTTCTCTCCTGCGTAGCCTTTGTTACATCTGGATAAATCCAGATTCTGTAACCATGAAACGCAAGATCTTGGTTTCTAAGATAATTTCTCAAAACAGAATCTCTTTCAGAGATAAAAACAAATGAAACAAACAAAGTTTCCCTTGTTGCTATTACAGTATCCAGAATCATTTCAAGGAGTGCTGTAGCATTCAAAGACTCCTCTTTCCCTCCTTGAAGTTGTGTAGAGTTTTCTTGTTTCTTTTCCTTGGCACTAGGCAAATAGTATATCCTAGATATAGCGGGTACCGCCTATTCTGGGAATTTCAGAATATCTTTAATATAACTTCTGAACAAATCTCGTGGTGACAGTCCCTTAGCCTTCGGGAAATTCAATATCCTCAAATTAACATGTCTGTTCTCATTTTCCATTCTCTCAATTCTATTATAACTAATAGACTCAGATTTTACTAAGTTGTTTTGAATTTCTTTTATATCCTTAATTCTTTGTTCATTCTCTTTCACTTTCTTTTCCAAGGTTATAATTTTAGTATCGAAATTCTTAGTATGCTGCAAGTTTTCTCTAAGTAGACTTGACATAGCTTTAATAGAAGAGTCCATCGCAGCAAACATATTCCATATTGTGTCTATTGTAATTTCCTGAGGTTTGATCAAAGGAAAAGTGCCAGTTACTTGTATCTCCGGCTCACTCCTCCCTGTTGTCCCAAGTTCCCCGGTCTTACCATCTTTCTGATGATTCATGGTCGCCAGGTCCCCGGAGCCTTGGTCAACTCGGCTCTCTGAATGAGACGTTTCACTTGCGTCCTTTCTCGGGACCGTTGTTCTCAAAGGCGCCATTTTCCCTTCCAGCCACTCAACCGTGGTGTCTCCAGAAAAACTGAAGATTTCAGATGGTGGTTCCGGGGCTTCCAGTGCACCAGGACTGAGGGATGTTTCCTCCACCTGGAGTCCTGAGGCCTGCTCCGCGTTGGGGGTCTCCGCGTTCCTCCCACCGGCAAATTTCTCACAGGACCAGCGAACAAACTCTCGATTCGTGGCTGTCTAAGATCCAAGTTTGGAGTAGAGGTAATAGATGGCTTCAATTTTGCCTTTCTTTTTGTATGCGGCATAAGGAATTATTTTGAGGTAACGTTCAAAAGAAGGCAAATTTCAAGTAGAACCATGGAGCGAGGTTACTCACGTCTCATCTATAGGGCGGCCATCTTGGACTCCCATCCTTCTGGTTTCTGGTAGAGATCTGGTAGGAGTTCTGCCCTAGGGTGGAGCTTGTTCCTGTAGACAGGGGTTTCTCAGGAGAGGAAAACTGCCAAACAAATTATTTTCAAGTCACCTGCAGTTTATTCAACCTGTTGGGAACTGGTTTCAAAACCACTCTGCATCCATTGAATACTTACTTTACAGTACAGCGAATGACTGAAGGTTCGAGGGAGCTCGAGATTTTGTATTGCTTTCATTTGTGCTGGATAAAACCCTGTGAGGGAGGCTCGAGTGTACATGTGTGAGCCTGCTGAAGTGCCAGACTGCTGGAATATGAAGATCCCTGAGAGTGGGGGGTGCTGTTTTGGGTCAGCAGTGAATGGTTGGGACAGGCAGCATCAGTGGAGAACTTCGCTCACTCTGAGACCAGTGCAGAGCAAGAGGCATCTTGGATCTGGGGTTAGTAGCCCTCTCTAGGGTTGCCCACTGGTTCCAAATTTTCAGGACAAGCTGAATCGGTCCTGGATTTACCCCCACTATACACAGGGACTTGTAGTCTTCTTTTTCTAAGGGACTGAAATAGGGAAGTCAGAACTACAAGTCCCAGCATGCAGTGGGGAAAAAATACAGCACTGGATCAACCAGTCCTGAAAATGTGGAAGCAGTGGGCAAGCCACTCTTTCCTGCGCTACATCTCCACTGCTCCTCTGCCTCCGGTGCTCCTGTTCAAGCACCCTAGCCATCAGTATCTCCTTCATGTACGTGAAACGCTGGGATTGGCGGGGGAGACACACTTTCACCCAGGGATCACAAAGCATGACCAGCATGTAAGTTCTGTTTTCTGTCGGAGGTTTCAGTCTCACTTGAACCTGCTGCTGCAAGGAATCCACAAACTACAACACCTCTGCTTCCGTTTCCTCTTGTGCACAGAAACCCTTTACCTTTTCCTCCAGAATATTTACTATGGAGATTACCCCCCAAGCCCAGGGTGGTTCTTCTGGCACTCAGATCCTCGGTGGCATCCTTGATTTCTATCAGCTGCCTCATCACTACCCAACCATGATGCCCCAGGGGGTGACCCACCTCTACCCTTGTTCCAGAGATAGATCATGAAGGGGTGTCCATTGCGCCACTCACACCTGCAGCATCGGATAGGCGCCAACGTCTTGAATCAGATGCTTATAAGGCAACCCAAACTGTTCCTGCTTCTCAGGGAGAAGCTGCCTGCCCTTCATGCTACAATGAAAATGCCTTGCTGTTTTCCTGCACCTCTCTATGAGGTCCTTCAGGACTGCAACCCCAGGGTCCTTGGGCTCAGCCCCAGGGCATCCCTCACAGCCAGGTACGCAAAACAACCAATTGCCTGATAGCTCTCATCTTCCACTGTCTTTATCATACTTTTCCTGCATGAAGATTCCTGCCTCTCCATTTTAGCTGCCAGCCCTCCAGAATCTCTCTTATGGTTATTGCTCGAGGTATGGGGGCTATACAGTCCTTGGGTGTGCAGAAGGCTGGAAAGGCTATGCTTCTCTTTACTTCAATCTATCTGCAGTGTAGTGCACTCTACTCACTTTTGCTGCATTAGACAGATGAAGAAACAAAAAAAAAAACCATCAGTCTTCACTGGCTGGCACTGCTTTAATCTCCAGTCTTACCCTGCCTTGGTGAACAAAGCTGTGTCTCTCTATCATAGTGAAAGCACTGACTGCAGCAGTGAAGATCTGAAAAAGCCTTTTGCCAATGTCAATGCCAAAGTCTTTTTTTTTTTTTTTTTTAAATTTAGCTTTTTATCCACTCTAAGACACCTTCTGATCATACAACTTGTCTCTGCAAAATCCAACAAACAAATGGAATTTCTTCGCACATGCTCAGTCCTTTCAGTGGGAGGATGTCAGCATCACTTGATCCAAACGGCAGCTATAGGTTAGTTAAAAAATGCTTCACCTTCATTGGTCCTCTGTCCTATCTATTTCCCTAGTGACCTGCCTTGTCATTGGCCCAGCTCCTATGTCACAGGCAAGAGTTGGTTGCTATAGTTACCAATTCAACCTTGCAAATTTCAGACTAGCGCAATTTTGAATGTGCCATAGACTTGATGGGAAACATAAACGAATTAAACAAAACTTTTGTGTACATTCATGAGCACCCTCCATTTGTTTCAGGGGGGGGGGTCCATGAAAGAAATAAAAATGGTATCATTTCTTGCATTTTACCCATTTGTTTAAAACGAATGCACATCCCTAATAGTCACTGATGTTGGGATTATAGCTTTGGCCACTCTGTGCAGGTTACCCCAGCCATCCTGGAAGACTGATACCTCTGTAACTACTGATGTTAGGCGTTGCACCAAGGCTGGATTATTACCAGTTAGGCCAACCTTCTTGGAAGTCAAATTCAGCTATTCTGCTGATGTTAAGGATTATAATCTTTGCCGCTCTGTGCTGGTTACCTCAGCGTTTTTGGAATCCTAATGCGGTATCATCGACTCTCTGCCCTTTGGTTGCATTTGTTTAAAGGCACGAGCTTTTTTACGACTTCTGAGATGATCCCTGAATTTGGTATTCACATAAGGTTCTAGTTAGCTTTTCAGTATTTAATAAAACGATTAAGATTTCCCTTTGTCCTTCTGGTTTTCAATTACTGACTCCTCACCCAAAGTTTTTTCCCCCCCGTTGTAAAATGTATACATGAAGTTCTAGTTCCAACTTTGGTTAAAAATCAGAACTGCAACACTCCATGCAGGGAATAGGGCTGCATCCGCATCTCTGGGTTGACCGGGGTGAGATGGCAGCCCTAGTCCTGAGGCAGAGTCGGTATTTGACATTTATGAAAGCTCTTCCTACCCAACTCTTCCCAGCTTCAAACGTAAATTAGGGCACTGCAGGGCCGATCCACCCCAGAGTCCCATGCAAGTTCCCGATGGCAGCATGAGAAGTATGAATACCTTATAAATGTCTGAACAATGCATCAAAAGAGGTCAATTTTTTTCTTAATGAAGCATGATAAAATACGAGAGCTAAAATATATTAGGAAAAAGAGAAGGGAGCATTAGGAGTAATACACAGAGAGAAAGGAACTAATGTAGTCCGATACCCTGTGACAGCTACATTTTGCAGCGGCGTCGCATTAACCAGGGACCTGCTTTCATAATGTACGTGGACCAGCACTAAGGTACTAAGGGGGTTCCCTGTGTGGTTCAGGAACTGCTCATAATCTGTTTTAACTTAAAGTTCGCTCTGAATGACACTGAGCGGAATATAAAATTTAAAAATAAATACATGAATAGCCTCAGGGGTGTCCCATCCTGTTGGCAACTGAAAATTGCTGCTTCCTGTGAATTTTGCAAGGCGGGAAGTGCGCTCCATCTATGGCATAACCATCCTGGCTCCTTGCACATCCGCAGCGTTCGGCACAGGCAGCGTGTACCATTGTAATTGTTTTTTCTGATCTCCATGGCATCAGCCATCCCATATAGTAAACAGTGGTGGAGCTACTTAACGTGCATTGCAGGCAGAACACCAGAGGTTACTCGCTCAGATTTATTACTCATTACATCATTTTACTGTAGTAGCTGGCCCATTAGATCAGTTTATTTAGTTATAAAACGATATCAAGTAAGGAGAATTATGGCAAGTCAAGCCAGCACTGGCTGACTCCGTGGCCACTTCCTCCCTCTTTCTAATCAGTGGTTCCGGTGACGTGGCTTTTTAACCCCCAGTTGCACAAAAAAGAGCACTACTGTGAGACGGCCAAGCCTGCAGAGCTGGAAGGCAAGTGTGATGCTTTATCACATCCATTTTGGCAGCATGAGAAAAATCCGGGAACTGGTTCCCAGTGCCGCTATAATTTATTCCTTACAGTCTTACTTATCATTTTGAGGGTGAATTGGCATGCTCCTAAAATTGAAAAAAAAAAAATAATAATTGAGCGTCAGCTAAGACTTGATATGCATAATAGTAAGAGCTTGGCTTTACACTATGCGTGCTGTCCAGAAAGTCTCCCTGGTGCTCCAGTTTAGAAACGAGCGTGCCGCCAGCTGCCAGCACACTGCTGGGATTTGAACCCATCTCCTGGCTGAAAAACAAAAGAGGGGAAAGAAGCAATGCTGTCTTTTGACTATCATTCCTCAACTACAGATGGACAACAGGAATAAACTGGTGATCGAAAAACTTGTCCGAGGCCGCACAGAGTGCACACTGGAGTGGAATTTGAACTCTGATCTGAATATGGTGTCATGCCTTGCTACACTTCCAACTCTGTTTCCACTACTGGTGGCTGACCCTGTGCACCTATCCACAGATGGCAGATTCTTAGCTGGGGAAAATCACAACTTACTAATGATTTTCCTCTTTCATATTTCATAAAGAGGCATTGCGCCTTTACATTTAGGGTCCGATATTCAGCGCAGAGCAGAGCACTTAAGATAGCTGTCTAGGTTGTGGCTGAAATTAGGCTTAATTCTAGCCAGCTGAAACATAGCCATTTAGGTTCAAACCAGCTATCAGGCTTAACTGGCTAAGGGGCCTATTAGTAAGCAGGCCCCATTGAGATTAACGGGGCCTACTCTGCTTTGTTACGTAGGCCATTAAACTAGCTGGCTAGCGCTGAAAATCCATCTCCTGGCCCTGCCCCTGAAACCGCTTAGATTTAACAAGGCCCAATATAGCCCTCTAGTGAAACTGGGCAGCTATATTTGTCTTTTCAGTGGCGGGGTGGGATTTTAATCCTCCGGGATCAAGTCAGCTAACCAAGCAGCCTATTTATCAAAATGCATGAACTGGTGTCGCTGCTCATTTTATCTGAAGCTTGTTATCCTCTGCTATAAATATTTGAAAGTAAAGACACGTCTCGGGAAAGTCAACACAAGCATGCAGACTGCTATTTGCAGAGGCAGAGCACTATTTCTCTGTTACCCCGTTCGTAGAGCCTTGAATTGTGTGTTTCTCCCTTAAACACCTGAGACCAAAAGAGCCCTCTACACTCAGGATACATTTTCCCGCTCTCATTACTGAGTCTGGCATCTATCTATTTATCTATCTGTCTAAAATTTAAAAAAATAATAATCTAGTACAATAAAATCCAGTGCATACCAGACCTATCAGGTATTCTGCACAGGTATTTGTCTGAAGGCTCAGGGGTGGCTCCTGTCTGAGCATTCTGAGATCATGTGCTGTGTAAATGCAAATTAAGATCATTACTATTAACAGAGCAGGAGCCCTTGGTAAACTCTGGGCACTGTAGCTTGTGATTTTCGCGTTCCGTCCCTTGGAGCCATCCAGAAATGTCAATAGTCCTGTCACTGCCTTCCTTAACCAGGTGAACGTTCAGCCACATCTGCCCTGGGGTGTTGTGCTACGAGTTCCTGTGTACATGGGCCAGCTTGCCCTGAGGCTGCTGGCAGCTGAATTTCCGCCAAACATTTCATGTGTGCTATCTAAAAAGGCAAATCTCATGTTCCAGTAATTTATAATAAAAGAAGTTTACCCGTACAACTCCCTTGCTCTGTCTACAACATCACATCAGGCGACAAGATGGAAGAGCCTACCAGCTGGGGTGGAGGAGGCCAGCTTGGGACAGATAGGAGGGTGGCAGGGGTAAAAGACATAAGGGGGTGACTGGGGAGCTGACCTTGCTTTAAGTATATCCAGAGTGGTAGAGAACCAGAAAGGATGACAATTACTATGGAATCCATTTTCAAAGGATTTGGGAGCCTAATTTTGGGCATTAGGAACTTAAATGGGCCCCTCTGAACACTAATTAAGGCTAAGCCCCTAAATTTAGTAGGGACGTGCTATTGTGTTAATTGAAGTAGAAAATCTCAATTCTGTTTTGTTTTCAAAATGAATTAGGCAGGCCTGCCCCCCCCCCCCCCCGTTGAAAAACCAGCACTATAAAGATATAAAAACAATCCCCTCTCTCCACCCCACACTTGCGCCTTACCCCATGGGGGAGTCAAACCGTTGCAGGAGTGCTCCGTTCTGAAACACAGCAACGGCGAGGCAGGAGCAACTGAAGATTGGACAGCCCCATGTAAAGGACTTCCATGCGTTTGAAAAAGACATTATGTTGTCAGCCCTGCTCATTTTCCAGCTCTCGATTTCAAGGTAGGCTAACGAAGAAGTGGAGAGACGGGAGGTTTTAGAAGAAAGGGTTAAAGAGGGTTGTTTCGGGAGCAACATAAGGAGATATTTCTTCACAGACTGCATGGTAGATGCATGGAACGGCCTCCCAGAGGAGATGGGGAGGTCGGAGAGGCCAAAACAGTGACAGCATTCAAGAAAACCTGAGGTAAGCAGCAAGGATCCTTGGAGGTGAAGAACTGAGGCTTAGTGTAAAATTGGGTTGGCTCAGCAGTGTTACATCAGGAATGGGCAAAGTAGATATTCGTACTTAACAGCATTGTAGTTGACGATGGTTATTGTTTAACTATGGATATTTTCAGAATGCGTTGATTCCTAGGTTTCTGGGATATAATGTTTTGTATCGTTCATGCTTTTGGTTGTTTTTGATTTTATGTTGTCCTCCGCTTTGGACAAATTAATTTTGTGGAATGTTAGAATACAGATATGTCATATAAATAAGCCTGCCATTCAGAGCAGGCCCTATGGTGGTGAGGGGTCAGAGGCCAACCCTTCAGCATGGGGCCTCTAGCTGAGGGGGGAGGCGGGACCTGTCTGACAGTAGGCCAACGGCAGTGCATAACACATTGCGCGAGGGAGAAGGCCAAATGTCCCTCCTTGTGCTCTGCTAGCACCTTCTGCACATGCATCCAGCTCACACTTCCATTTTTTTCATCTTTTCATCTGAAGTGCCATGTGCAGGGTCCCCTGCTTGACATCCCCACTCCTATTATAGTTCTACCTTCTGGGTCAATCCTTCCTCTACTGGGATTTGCTTTTCTCTTGTCAGACCAAGCATTGTTGCTGTTGACTGGGGTGTAGCTTTCTTAGGGCCTGCTTATGGACGGACAGGCATGGAATCATGACACTCTCAAGGCGCAAAAATGCAAAAGCCATTGAAAGCAGAACAAACATATTTTTACATGGCAAAAGTACCTTATTTTATGCTATTTACATTGTTACCTTTCAAGATATTTTGAATAAGGAAGCACTGCTTTATGTTTGATTTTTGTTTTTTAAATGGGAGATGTATACCTTCAGGAAAATGATCTGAAAGGGTGAGAGAGTCAAAGGATAGCTGATTGCTCCCTGCCTAGCATCACTAAAATCAATCAATCAATAAATAAAATTGCATAAAAATCCAGGGAAGTTGAGAAAGTCATGATATAGAAGGCATGGAACACCGGAAAAATCCCCTGTATACCCGAAAGTCAGAAAAATGCCCCAAATCATATTGGTGATACAGGAAGGTCAATTCAGATTAAATAAACCACCAGGAAATGCTCAGAGAGTAAGTTAGCAGCACCCATGGAGAATTATTAAGCGAGAGAATGACTTGCTCTTGGCGTGGGGCCAGCTGAAGGCAAACAGCTCAGGTGCGCCCTTGTCAGCTTACTGATGCCTTTGGCAAGCACCTGGCTTTGTAAGCATCCACCCCCCAAGCCCTACGTGCGTTGTTCAATGAGTGAGTCACGGTGCTCCTGAGCCTTCAACCCCGCAGACCACAGGAGACAAACAGGAATAGGGAACGTGAGGCTGCGGGCCTCTGTCACATGGCCATGGATGACCAAAAAAAAAACTACCTGGCAAGAATCCAGCCAGTGACATCATCGGCGGAGAAAAGGATTATCCACCGAGGACCTCAGGAGCAATTAAAATATCAGTGCTCTGTATTGTCTACTGTAAATCCCCTGTGCCAGGAAATGCGCAGGTTATAAAGCGGTGGTGTCAACATTAGTAGCAGACGATACGGAGTCTTTGCATGTTGTGATAGCTTCTCTGGGACCGGCGGGATACTGCTCATGCACAAGGGATATTACAACATGCAAAGAATTCACACACGGACTCAGAAGGTCCAAGGCTATAGCAGTAAGCAGGGACATTTTCCGAAGCCGTTTGCCCGGGTTAAATGGGCTTTCGATTAAAAAAAAACAAAACAAAAACTGCCCACCCGCCACGCAGCTAAACGTCCGCCCGTGGACCCACGCATTTTCCTCTGCGTTCCCGGAGGAAAGAGGGGGGGGGGGGGGCGGGATTAGTTCCCGGGAAAGGCAGTAACGCTAGTAGATTTACTTTTCAAAACTACGCACCTGCAGATCTCCCTGGGGCCTTTCCCCCCCCCCCCCCCCTTTGGGCTGTTTTTAAAGGGAACGCACACTCGTAGCGTCCCCTCTGAGAAGTTTTGCAAAGCCTAAAGGCCTTTGCACCTTAGCTGCGGACTTTGGAAAATTGCCCCCAAATATGTGGTTAGTTACAGAATATTTTGCGACTTTTAAATATGGGCTTAACAGACAGGGATTTTTTTTTTTGGTTTAATCTTTCCTTCCTGTTAATGTCAGAACCAGGTTATGGGTCAAATCCATGGAAACCTGGATTCTCCTGGCGTATTTGATTTGGGCTAAAATACACATTTGTATTCCCTTTTTATCATTTTGGGCCTCATAAACACAGAATGAGAGAAAAGCCTTAGTAAATGACCCCTGCTTCCACCTCCTAGTTTTGCTCTTCAGACATTTTAATCGGAAGAGAATGCATAATGGCAGAAAACAAGGATGAAACCGATTCCTTTGTCAATGACTGTAATTCCTGATTGTACAGGGTGCTGCTCACTAGCTTCTGATATAATTGCATGTTGTACATTGGTTGAATGAATTAACTGATACATTGAAAACTGGTACGTAAACGTCAATATCACAGCCCTCTGACCCTGCTTAAAATATGAACCTTGCTAGATCTGAAGAGTTGTGTCTATTAAATATTTCCATTGAGCATAAACCAAAGGAGGATTAATATCAAAATATTTGCCTCTGCAGTTTTACCGAGTCTATATCTGAAATGGTAAAAGGTCCAGGTTAAGGGTGTGCATGGGAAAACCTTTCATTTTGTTTCATTTTTCTTTCACGAATTATTTTTCGTTTTGTTTTGTTTCTGTGTCTTACTGCTCGCTAAATGCTTTCAGCACACGCTGCACGAGAAAAAAAAAAATTAAAGCCTGGTTTGCATTTTTGTGTCCCTACAAGTGGCACGAAACAAAACATCCAATGTCGTTGCTGTTTTCAGTGTCGTTTTAATCCTGATCCCACAAGCCTGGCGAGGCATTTCTGCAGTAAAACATTAGGATCTCTGGACTTAAACTGCCCTGAATCCTCCTGCCACTGGAGTGGCTTTAGCTGCTCCCTACTGACCTCGACTTGTAGCAAGCATGCGATGGGGGGGGGGGGGGGGGGGGGCGCTCATCGCCACCCCCTTCTCCTGCAAACACTGGTGACAGGCTGACTCGTTTCACCTGCAACACCGAGTAATCTTGCATCAGCGTCTGAGGCAGCCTGTCGTACCTATTTTCTCTCAGGGTTTGCAATGACCCTAATTTGAATATCCTACCTCTTCCTTCCTGCTCCTAGCAAAAAGTGTTTCTAAAGTAGGAAGGAAAAGGAAACATAATTCAGACGATTCTAAGAGCTGTTTTGATTGTGAGCAGAGATTATAGCATTGGACATTTTGCTACGGGTAACGCGCCTTTACAGATCTTTTTCTGTATCTTGGGGGGGGGGGGGGGGTCTGACGTTAGTTCCCTTTTATGGCTGGTTTTCTATCTCCTTAGATATAGGAGAGATGCACAAACATTTGTTTAATGATTACCAAACATGAGTAACATGAACCAGTGAATATGTTGCAAATCTCTTTTGGAATGTTGTCTGTTTCCTGTCGCCAGGGTGTTATATCTTCAGCAGCCATAACCAGTTTATATGATCTCTGAACAATAGGAGAGAGAACAGAACCAAATACTAATATTTGTCATAGATAATATATCCTCTGCTTATGTGACATCTGCACTTTTGACCTAGTCAATCTACTACTATTAATTTTTAGGAGTGTGCTGATACTTTAAAACTACCTGAAAGTATCAAAGACATTTTTCGAATTGTTTTGTCATTGTTTTACGTCATTTCCCATCTGAAAAGAAGTAAAACATTAATGTAACATTGTTTATGCTGCTTTAACACATTTTAGCCCTTGCGAAAGCATATTTGCAGACTTTAGCAAAGTACATGCACTGTTAGAAAATGTAGTAAAGCATGCACATTAAAAAGATGTAGCACGTAATTCACAAAATCTATTGAAATATGTGCTTCGTATGCTTTAAAACGAAATAAGCGATACAAATGATATGTATGGGAAGGCAAAGCAATATAAACATGATAAAAACCCAAACAAAATAGCACAACAATACGAAACAACATTTTTTTCCATGCACATCCATAATAACTAAGCAAATGTGTTTATTTGCTTATTAAAATTCTATACCGTCATTCTGAATTCAGTCATGACGGTTAATGCAGTGCCTTGGTTTCAAGCAGACTCCCAACTGCCTCACAAGCATGCGAATATTCACATCAAGGATAGACAGAATACTAGCTCATCTTCTCAAGGAGATAAGATAGAAAGAATAATATTTTCATCACTTCTGTTACTGTAGCTGTGTCAAAAAAGACGACAAAATGGTGCATATTCAAAAGATTTGTCACGTTAACTTTGGGAATTAATCACACCAATCTTCATGGTTAGTATTCCCCACCCCCTCTCCTCCCACTGACCAGCTAAATTTTGTGCGGGCAAATTGAAGCCCGCGGGGCAGGGAGTGTTTTGGGACGTGGTTTTAACCTTGCCTGGCCTGCCAAAGTTACCCGAGGAACTCTGGTCAACCAAAGAGCAGACGTAAAGTTAACTGGACAACTTGCCTGAGGTTACACGGAGAGTCAATGTCAGAGCAGAGATCCAAACACATAATTCCAGGAGTCCTTGTTGCAGAGTTCTCGGTACCGAATGAGCTCTAAGGAATGCTGATCCTTAACCCCTCCAATTTCAAGTGGATGCTGCAGTGTGTGAGCATTCACTTGGGAAGGGCGAGTGGAAGTTAAGGTCCTTGACTATGTAGCATGTCTGGGCTACTTCGCTCAGCTGTCCCCCTGGGTGGGGTGGCATATACCTTACAAAATGTTATCTATGCAAGAGGAGACAAGACCAAGGTTATGATCCAAGGTGCTGAGTCTCGAGCCACGACACATCTCTTAGCATGATGACTAGTCATCACAGACTAGGAGAATTAAACTGGGAGAGGTCCAGATTTGTGATGGACCTCTGGAAGGTTCTGGGTAATGAAGAAGTGGGGAGGGAGCAGGCTGGTGCAAAAAAGAGTACTGTGTCAGATTTTGTTGTCATCCAAACATATGCCTTCTGGATATTTCCAGGTTTTTCTATCAGTTAACACACTTTTAGCTTATCAAAGTGCCACAAAGGAGCCATAAGGAAAACTTGAGCAATCCTACAAAGTGACTTATCACCTTCGTCGTTTTACTTCTGCACTATCCAAGGTTATATACAGGAGATGGAGGAGCATGGGATAAACCAGAAAGTATCTCACTCTGAACCCTGCTAGGAGAAAGAAGGAAATGTTTATACCTTCCTATCAGCAAACATGGAGATTACTTCATGGGGGAAGTTGTAGACACAGTTATCCAGTTCATAATTTTCAATTGCATTTGACAACCTCTGCATCAGTTTCTGTTTTTTAAAATAATAATTAATAATGTTTACTCTTCCTATGTGTCTCTGTGGAGAAAACCAGAAGCAGACATCAGGTGAGCCGACTCCCTGGAATTTCCCACCACAGAAGGAAGTAGTCCATAGGGCTGCCAACTTTCAGCAATGAAAATACAGAATGATGTCGTCTATGCACACGTTTATCAACGCTCCTTCCTTTCATCCCTCTCCTGCCTCTGCACTTCTTCCTTCCCCCATCCGTCCATCTCTTTCCTTGGCTTCATCCATCCCTCTCCCACCTTCCTCTTTCCATTTTCTCTCCCTCATCATCTTTCCCCCTTTCTCCCCCTGTTCCCGTCTTCCTCCTCGTCTGTATCCCTCCATCTCAGTCCATTTCATCCCTCCCTTTCATCATCTGACATAGCCCTCCATCTCCCTCGCCTCGCTCCCCATTTCTTCCCCCTCTCTCTCCTATCTGGTTCAGTCACCGCTTCCCTCACCTCCTGCCACCTTAATCCCCAGCCCTCTCCTTTCTCCTTCCATCAGCCTGATCCCTATACCCCCCTTCTCTTTCCCTTCTCCTCCACTCGATCCCTGACAAAGCGAGGGTCCTCTCCCTCTTACCTCCATCCTGTAAATCACAGGATGAGATGGGTAAAAGCACGTAGAAATGAGACTAGTGGATTTGCCAATTGTCCACATTTTTTTCAAGATTGTGCAGAATTTTGGGTTTGTGTCTGGAGGTCAGAGGCGGAACTGAATGATCCAGAATTTTAGCCCTCCAGCTAGTCGCGGACTCTCTCCCAGCATGCATTGCTCCTGACAGTCCAGCCCACCTCAAAGCAGCAGACTTGATTCCCCTTTCGCACAAGCTAATTATGGGGGGGGGGGGGGGGGGGGCGCCTCAACAGCAGTCTGCATTGTCATTGGCTGCCCTGTTTTTTGAAATTGTATTTTATAAAAGGGGATCAACGAGGAGGAAGAGTCTCATGGACTGTGACTGAGAAGAAATCCTGGGACATGAGCTCAAGATTCCCCTTTGCCACCTGACTTTCTGTGGGACCTTAGGCAAATAAAGGTTATCTTCCTTGCGCTTTCGGCATCACACTGGGAAAAAAAAAAGAAAGAAAGGCGTTTGCCGCTACTTAGCCGGCTCACTCAGAATTTATCAGGATAAGTGCAAAAATGTATTTGCTCATTTTTTTATATGCACGCTCGTTCCAGGGTACATGTAAGTGTATTTTATAACCTGCATACATCATATTCATGCAGGTTATAAAATAGAATCTCACTTTCCTGATCAACAAATTAAGAGGATAACTTTCAGATGAATTTTAAAAGCCTGGTGCACGCATCAGTCAGGGGATTATGCTCACAAGTAGGGCTTACATGCTCACCGTATTTCAGAAGCCGCATACATGCGCTCACAATTCCTGCAAATGTTAACAAAAGTATTTCCAGGCCTCGCTGAAGGGTTTGAGGGGGTCTGGGTTAACTGGGGGTAGTCAGGCTAATAAACAAGGGGGGGTTTGGAAGACCTAGCTCTAGACTGGGCGAACGGGTGAAATCGGTCATGGCGTGGATGTGCGCTGCTTATAAAATTCCCTCACGTGGCTGAAACCCAATTTACGCGGCTGGGCATGCACAAGCTTAAAATTGGGTTCACCTGTGTGTGCGCTGAGTGCATCTTATAAAACACAGCCGCGTTCCTGGGTGCACACTGATCTATGTGCGTGTATATGCACCCACGCGCCTGTTTGAATGGGAGTTACCACCCCTATGTTCAAGCTTTTTTATTAAACCATAATAAAGGCACAAAAAGTAATATTGAATCCTTGTCAATTTAAATTGTACAATCAAAAGAAGTAAATGTCAGCAGATCAACTTTAAAATGTGCATGCATGTGCTCATATACATGGATAACTGCTCCAGTATTTTGTAACTTGCATGTACATGATGTATGCAGGTTATAAAATACTAGCAACTGTACCCGTTCTACACCCGGGCAGCGAGCCTTTTTATTCCCCTCTTCCCAAGCAAGCTGTCTCTCGCACTCCCCCACACCACCTCTCCTCTCTCGTACACATATTCTCTCTCACCGGCATCCCCCTCCCCTCATATAGGCTCCCTCTCTCTGAAACCCACCCTCTCTTACCTCCCATGCTCTCTGTCACCCCCACTCTCTCACACACACACATTCTCTCTCACCGGCATCCCCCCCCCCATGCTCTCCCTCACACCCTCTTGCTGTCTTCCACCCTCTCCTCCCCGACACACATTCTCTCTCACTGGCATCCCCCCTCCCCATGCTCTCCCTCACACCCTCTTGCTGTCTCCCACCCTCCCCTCCCCGACACACATTCTCTCTCACCAGTATGCCGCGGGACCCGTGCCATTGCGGTGAAGATGAAGACCCGGCACTTCGCTCGCAGCGAAGATGAAGGCCCGGCGCGCCGTTCGCAGCACACGGGGGCCTTCCATTTTTGCCTTGAGCAGAAAATAGCAAGGAGACCCTGGCGTGCCGCGAACGCAGCTCGTCCTGTGGCACTCGCTCCGTTCGCGGTGAAGATGAAGGCCCGGGCGTGCCGATCGCGGCACACGGGGGCCTTCCCTTTTCGCCACGAACGGCACGCTGGGCCTTCATCTTAGCCATGAACAGAGCATGTGCCACGGGACGCACTCCGTTCGCGGCATGCCAGGGTCTCTTCAGCTATTTTCAGCAGAATTCCCCCAGGAGTACCTCTTGTACCTGGTATTGTCCAGGGAGCTGCCTGCGTCCCAAGCCCAATATATTATAGCGCCATCTATCGGCGGGCTGGGGAACATGCGAGAGCACTGATGGACACACTTCCAAGCCCGATATATTATAGCGCCATCTATCGGCGGGCTGGAGAACATGCGCGAGCACTGATGGACACACTACCAAGCCCGATTTATTATAGCGCCATCTATCGGCGGGCTGGGGAACATGCGCGAGCACTGATGGACACACTACCAAGCCCGATATATTATAGCGCCATCTATCGGCGGGCTGGGGAACATGCGCGAGCACTGATGGACACACTACCAAGCCCGATATATTATAGCGCCATCTATCGGCGGGCTGGGGAACATGCGCGAGCACTGATGGACACACTACCAAGCCCGATATATTATGGATGAGTAAATGTACCCTGGAAATTGTGTGCACTTGTAAAAAAATGTGCAAATACATTTTTGCACTTATTCTGATAAATTCTGAGTTATCCAGCTACATAGAGGTGCTTATCTGAACAAGTACTGATTTATCTGGCCAAATAGTAGCAAAGCCAGATAAGTCTTTAAAAAGCTACTTATCCAGCTAAGTCAGATAGCGTAAGTGCTACTGATCTGGCTAAAGCAGATATCTGGATAAGTAGCATTTTTAAGACTTATCCAGCTAAGTAACAGCTTTGCTGCTACTTAGCCAGATAAATAAAAAATTGTCCTGATAAGTGCTGCTATGTAGCTGGATAAATCGAAACATCTGGATAAGTACAAAAATACTGCTACTAAGCTAGATAAATCAGAATTTAGCCAGATAAGTGTGCGCAACTGGTATACCCAGGTATTTTTATGTCTAATTTTAAGATGATATGCAAGTATATTTCACATGTGTAAATTAGCCACATTTACCCCCTGTAAATTGGATTTTACAGATGTAAGTCGGGAGATTTTCTAAACATGCGTGCGACAATGAAATTACCAGTTTTAACAAATAGTCTATCAGTTTACCTTGTATATTTCCATGTCATCAAGACCCTTGTTCTTCAGCCTGAAGGGTCCTCATTTCACCCAAATTCCCCACCCAGTCAATATTTTACTTTTAAGATGTTTGCGACCACTTATTCCAGCTATTGAGCAGGAGCTTATATATACATAGGTAAGCTGCCAAATTTCCATGTGTAAATTGCTTAAGAATAGCAATTTACATTGTTTGTCTCGCCATAGAACACCTTGGCCTGCCCCTTTTTTACATATGCAAATTTACTCACGCACCCTGATTTACATGTATATGTTGAGCTTTCTAAAATAGCATATATCATGTATATGCTATTTTATACTGTAACTACTAATTTTCACAGACGCAGCTCTTGAAAATTCACCTTTAAGGGCATAATTTGCTAAGCTTCTCCCCCCCCCCCCCATAGATAGAGAATGGGGAGAAAGCCATTAGTAAACCAGGTCTTAAATTATTATTTCGAGATACTAGTTTGTGGTGGCTAGTTGCACTTGTAAGCAGTTACTGAGCAGCAGAACTTTATTAATGCAGGGGCTACTGATTACTTTTTTTGCAAAACGTTGAATACTGGATAAGTGTCATTGGGACTCATCTTTCACGATGAAGGAAGCCCAAAGTTTCCAGTAAATTAGTAAAACATGACCTTCCCTTCTCGACTCCACGCTGGGCAGTTTATAACGTAAGCTATTCTTACCCAAGCATTTTGCCATGTGTTCCCTCAAAATAGTTCCAAAGGCTTCCTCAACAACTGATGTCAAACAGAACGAGCCTGCAGTAATAATGGTCCTCCTTTGTCCTGAGGGGCTTCTTCTCCTAATCCGAAGGAACACAGCACAATATATTTTAAAGCGCCTGTAAGCATCTGCACTTTCCATCTTTGCTTCCTTTCGAACTCTTTCAAGTTTTATTCTGTGCCTGTGTTGGCAGTTTTAAGAGACTCCAGACTTTGAACAGCCGTTGTCAGCATCACCCATGAGCGTCCTACCAAATCCCTGTCTGAGGCAGAAGGGCAACCATTCCTTTAAAACAGAATTTATCTCCTTTTCCTCTCTGTTATCTTCACATTTCTTTCAGAAAAGTCCTTCAGAAGAGTCGGTCAGTAGATTTATTGTGTTTGAGTGTTTAAACCTGGATGTTGAAAATATCATGAATGCAATAGAATACGTTTTCTGTTGTGCGTTCCTGGGAGCTCTTTCATCTGCCCTGTCAGGGTGCCTTTACTCCTCATGAGGCCCAACCGAGGCTTATTAGGGAACAGACAGTCAGGAACCCAGCACTAAGGAACATTTTTTTTCAGCTTAGAGAGAGAGCAGAAAATTAGGTGGATTATCTTCCTTAATGTTTTCTGCATCTATCCTGATTTTATGCCCTAGATCGAGAGAGTTAGAGTTCCTTACCTTCCATTATAAAATTGCTATAGTAAGAGACTTCTTGACACCGCCTCCAGAAGGAAATGTAATTTCATCTGACCAGGCTGAGGAGCCATCTGAAATCCCAGCAGCGAGCTCGTCCTCCTCTTCTTTGCAAGTTAGACATTACAGTCAAACCAACAAACGAGAAAATATGGACGAGTTTGGAGGAATAGAACCAGACTCTTCAGGAAATATTGCATCGTCAAGGAAGCAACCCAAAGGCAATTATTATTCCTACAGCGAAAAAATGCAGAAAAGACATGGACTCCAACAGGGCAGCCGCTGAACAACACGGCACTTCAGGCAAGAATTGCTTTCAGGGCCCGGCCCTTCCTTTTTAGGCTCTGTCTTAGCCATCCCCCTTGCCTCGGACTCTGATAAGAGAGGAGGCGCTACTGATTAACTTTCATACAATTCATGAAACAAAGCCCCGGTGCATACGAAAGAGATGCTGGTCAAATTAATACATGGCTACCTAAAATATAGAGAAAATATAAAGGAGCCATGATGAAGAAACAAACGAAAATCGGGATTCTTGAGCCACTAAGCCAACTCTGCTTCCCATAATGCTCTAAGCCTGTTATAACAATACTGAGATCCCAGCACAGAGCAGGATCCCAAATCTTAGGTGGGATTTGAACTGCCAAGGGTACAGGCTTCCTAGCCATGACAGTAATGCTACAATTTGGCTTGGGAATATTCACATTCGGCAATATTACTTTAGAAACATGTGAATGTGAATATTACTTTAGAAACATGTAGTCACTTTTTTTTTTTTTCAGGTACGTTGCAGGACAGCGTCTGAGAAAGAGAAGGGAGGAATAACATTATCATCATCCAGTCAGAGATAAGCAGAGGCACAATAGGATGGACCATCTTGCCCAAAGTCATGTGAAGCGTCAGAGGCAGAGTGGGACTTCGTATTCAGAAAGACCTGGTACCTCATCTCTAGTCAATAACCCACAGCTCCTCTGGCGCTTCCATATTGATCCTGAAAAGAATCAGTGGGCATAGCATATTGTTCCTTGGGTGGTTGTACTCGGTGCTTGCTAATTGACTTTGTAACACATGGAATTGATGGGTGGAATCAATCTTGTGTATATATCCTAATTACCAGCTCTCTGGTGCAGGAAGGAGTGGAGTATTTCTCCTGGGTGGCTGTACTTGATCTCTCCTCATTAATGGGTGGCTTTTTTTTTTGATGGGCGTGTGCATTAATAGGCGCCACCATTGGACAACACCCAGACTGGCCAGGTAGCCAAGAAAGGAATGAATTTAAATTTGCAAATGACTATCTGTTATATATAAATTGCATCATAAAGAGTTATACAGGTAGAGGGAGGCAAAGCAACACTGCTACAGATGAGGTGGAAACAAGGCTGCAGTTATCGCAGAGTGCTCACCAGCACAGCCACCGGCCTAAACTGGCAACTCCAACTTACACAACCTCAAAAAGTAGTCCTGTTCTACAGGTTCATCTGGATTCAGGAAAATACAAGGGGGTTGCAAGTAACCTATCGCCAAGTGAAGAAACCTGCCACCAAGGCCAACCCAAAAACACCTATTTAGTGCCTTCAGTTCCGTACCAGACATATCAAGGTTCAGCTCTCACAATGTAAAATGCAACAAGATACATTTCAAAGGGGACACCTCACAGAAGTCCTGCCGAAGTGGAGGATCCTGAGCACCATCAGTTCCACTGCAACACCTGCTGAAGGGGTGATTTGGACCTTAAAACACCTGCTAGTAGGAGTATGGGGGCATGGGGGTTGGGCACAGTGGAAACTGGGCCATATTGTGCCAAATAAGTATTTAAAACGCCAGAATGATAAGGGAAGCAGTCATGTTTGAATGAATAAATAAAAAGATTGTTAAAGAATCTACAACAGTATCCATCCAACAACTCTCTATAAAACAGAATAATAATAATAATCTTCGTCTTGCTCTGATGTGGCCTATTATTCTCTTATTTTCTGTTCTCTCCAGCGATTATTAGTTTTCACATTGGAGACAATTTTCAGTAGCCCAAGTATGAATTTCATGGGCAATTTTGTAACCACTAGGAAAGGGGTGATCAACTCTGGTCCACAAGAGCCACAGATCAGTCAGGTTTTCAGGATATCCACAATGAATATGCATAAGACAAATTTGCATGTACTGCCTCTATTGTATGCAAATCTATTTCATGCATATTCATTATGGATATCCTGAAAACCCAGCTTGCTTATGGCTCTTGAGAACCGCTACTAGGGATGTTCATTCATTTTACCAGAATGGATAAAATGCAACAAATATGTTTAATTTTGGTTGATTCCAAATGCAGTGTCACAGCGACACTCAAAAGGGAATGCTTTTCTGACTCAGGCGAGGGAAGGTTGAACGAGGATCGTACACTGCTGATTTACTAACCAGGGAGATTCTATGGCTGCTAATTGCTGAAATGGAGAAACACAGAGATTTATCTATGGGCGATAACCACTGAAGTGTACAGAGGTGGGACGATCTGGGAAGTAGGGTGACTACCTTGCAATGACAGTGTTGCCCTCGTGAACATGATGGAATTGAAAGGTGCTAAGTGATCCGGGCTGGGCAACCTAGATTTTTTGATCTCTAGATTGTACAAAAGATCCCAGCAGAGAAAGAAGAAATGCAGCAGAAATGATTATTTTTATCCTGTCTTCTAATGAAATAGTTAAAAAAAAAAAAAAAAATCCCAACAACAACAACCCACGTTATTAATCAATGGTCTGTCCCAACTCGCCTGTGTAGTAAATAACAGCCATCCACCCTAAGGGGACGTTTCTGGTGAATCATTGATACTAATCTCGCTTCATCTCCTACCTTTTGCACCCAGATGCCACTCGACAATTAACGCAGAAGAGATCCTCCCTCCATCACACCCAGCTGTCAGACATCGGCGTACCTTCACATTTCCAGTCCTACCCTGGTCTCCTAATTTCCAAAGTGTGTCATCAAAGAGTTATTGAGACAAGTTTATTTACTAAGATCCTAAACAATTAATTTAGTTGTTGAATGTCCGAAGGCTGGATATAAGGGGAGGGGTGGATGCAGTACAACTTTCCATCACTGATTGGTGCCACCGAGTGCTAGAACACTCTGCTTTACAGGAAACTCGCCATTGTTAAGGAATGCATTTCTTTTTCTTGCCATGCAGTAGATCCAGAAGTGCAAACATTCCTTACAAGAGACAGAAAGAAGGAGAGAGACTGCTGATATTAAGCCATTTTCTAACTCATGAGAACCCCAAGGCATCTTGCAGAGATGCCCAGGTTAACACCTCGTTTGGCTGGAAATCCCTGGGCTGAGGAAGGGTGGAGGAGGTGGCAGAGATAAAGTAGCAAACGGAGGAGGATCCTGAGAAGGCGAGCAGGTATTAGTAGGTAAAAGGGAGGGGCCATGAGTGGAGCTGGGGCTGAGAAGGCCTCTGGAAGCATTGGTGCTAAATGGAGAGGATGGGCAAGGGGAGCACAGGAGCCAGGTCAATAACAGCAAAAGGGAGGGATGATATAACTCCTATCCATTCTCTTCTCTCCATTAACCCTGCTTCATTCTTCCTCCTCTCCCCTTCCTGCCCCCCCCCCTCCACCTCAGTCAGTGGCTCTTACTGCTGCTAGGGGATGACATCTACAATAGCTGGACGTCACTGGCTAGTCATAAATTGTTCCTCTGATGAGCTGGACTGCTGGTGGACATACTCGAGGAGTTAATGACCTCTCATAGTCTCATGGTTTCACTTTACCTTCTGAGGGGCTGAACAAATCTAGAGTTGCATGGCAACTAAAAAGAGTGTGTTTCATGACTCCATGACCTGCATGTGTGTGTTAGTCAGTGTTTGTTTTACAGGAACTCTGAATGTTGGTCCGGGGGGTGGGGGTGAAGGGGGGGAGAGGATGGGGGTAGCAGTGATAGGTTGTATTGGTGTGTATGTGGGGGGAGAGTTGATGGATGAGTGTGTGTGTGTGTGTGGGAGGATATATGTGGGGTGAGGTGAGTGGCATAAATCTAGGCACCCATATTTTGGCCAAGAATTAGCCCATAAAGGAATTTGACTCCTATTGTAAATTCCCAAGAGGGATTCAAGACTCTCAAAGAAATCCAGGAAGAGGCAAATACTTGTTAAAAAGAAAAGAAAGGTAGGTAATTCTAAGTGTGTGCCTGTTAAAAAGAAAAGAAAGGTAGGTAATTCTAAGTGTGTGTGCCTGTTAAAAAGAAAAGAAAGGTAGGTAATTCTAAGTGTGTGTGCCTGTTAAAAAGAAAAGTAGGTAACTCTAAGTGTGTGAGCCTGTTGAAAAGAAAGGTAGGTAATTCTAAGTGTGTGTGCCTGTTAAAAAGAAAAGTAGGTAACTCTAAGTGTGTGAGCCTGTTGAAAAGAAAAGTAGGTAATTCTAAGTGTGTGAGCCTGTTGAAAAGAAAGGTAGGTAATTCTAAGTGTGTGAGCCTGTTGAAAAGAAAAGTAGGTAATTCTAAGTGTGTGAGCCTGTTGAAAAGAAAGGTAGGTAATTCTAAGTGTGTGAGCCTGTTGAAAAGAAAGGTAGGTAATTCTAAGTGTGTGAGCCTGTTAAAAAGAAAAGAAAGGTAGGACTTTTTTTTCCCTCCCATCCACAAGCATTGGAAAATTAGATGTAAAACATTGATAAAGTAGGCAAAAAGAGAATTTGAAAAGAAACTCTGTAGAGCAAAAATAATTATAAAACCTTTAAAAATATATATATATGCAACAGGAAGCCTGTGAAGGAGTCAATTGGACTGTTAGATGATTGAGGGGTTATAGAGGCACTTAAGGAAACAAGGCCTTAGCGGAAAACGAAATTATTTGCCACTATGTTTACTGAAGAGGATTTTGGGGAGATACCTATGCTAGAAATAGTATTTAATGGTGATGATTCAGAAAAAAATTAAACAAATCTGGATGATGAGGTTGTGCAGAGTGACAAAGTAAAGAGTAGCAAATCACCTAGATCTATTACTAGATAAAATTCTAGATCTATTACTAATAATTTGTAACCTATCCTCAAAATTATCTATTGTACTTGAAGATTAGAGGGTGGCCAATGTGACGCTGATCTTTAAAAAGGCTCTGCGGATGATTTGGGAAATATAGACTGGTGAGCTTGACATCAGTGCCAGGAAAAGTCAAAGAAACTATTCTAAAGAATAAAATCACAGTACATATAGAAAGGCATGGATTTACCCAAGGGAAGTCTTGCCTCACAAATCTGCTTCATTTTTTTTAAAGGGGTTAATAAACATTTGGATAAAGGTGAACCGGTGGATTTATTTATTTATTTAAAAACTTTTTTTTATACCAGCATTCGTAGGACACATCATGTCGGTTTACAAAAAACTGAGAAGGAAAGGAAATTACAATGAACAGGGGAGGGGGTAACTGGGTGAATACACAAGTATAAGAGAGTATAGTTAAAAGCAGCGATACAACTATTTGCATTCGATTAGGATTAGATATGCAAATGAACTAATATACACTGTTACATGGCATGTGCATTTGATACATTTAGCATATGGAACTTATTTACAGTGCAACATGGCATGTGCACTTGATATACAGGGATGGTTGCGGGGTGGGGGGTCAGGGGGGAGGGGACAGGGGGGGTGGGGAGGATGTGGTGTATTTGAATTTTCAGAAGGCGTTGGACAAAGTCCTACATGAGAGACTCCTAAGAAAATTAAAATCTTGCAATAGGGGGCAATGGCTTATTATTGATTGGAAACTGGTTAAAAGATAGGAAACAGAGAGTAGGACTAAATGCAGTTTTATCTTGTCAGCTTTTAAAATCCATTCGGCGCGCATGAGCCGACATATTCATGCATTCCCTAACTAATGTGTGCATTGGGATTTTGAAACTCACCTTTCAGAGAGCAATTTTAAAATGCCATTTACCTAGGCAAAACAGACAGTCTGAAAATTGCCCACCCTTCCTGCAAGTGTAAATGTATGATCTGGCATATCACTCCCAGTCTCTCTCTCTCTGTATATGTATACGTAAGTATGTGTTTTCCTCTCTCTCTCTATGTATATAGTATGTGTATGTGTGTATATACGTGTTTTTCTCTCTCTCATTCTCTGTATATATACATATGTATGTTTTTTTCTCTCTATGTATATATACGGGCGGATTTTAAAAGCCCTGCTCGCGTAAATCCACCCGGATTTACGCGAGCAGGGCCCTCGCGCGCCGGCGTGCCTATTTTGTATAGGCCGCCGGCGCGCGCAGAGCCCCGGGACGCGCGTAAGTCCCGGGGTTTTTTTTTTAAGGGGGCATGTCAGGGGCGGGGCCGAATGACGCAGCGTTTCGAGGGCAGGACCGGGGGCGTGGTGCCAGCCCGGGGGCGTGGTCCAGGCCTCCGGACCAGCCCCCGGGTCGGATGACGGCGCGCCAGCAGTCTGCTGGTGTGCGTAGATTTACGTCTGCTTCTAGCAGGCGTAAATCGAAGGACAAAGGTAAGGGGGGGGTTTAGATAGGGCCAGGGGGTGGGTTAGGTAGGGGAACGGAGGGGAAGGTGAGGGGAAGGTGAGGGGAGGGCAAAAGAAAGTTCCCTCCGAGGCCGCTCTGATTTCGGAGCGGCCTCGGAGGGAACGGAGGCAGGCTGCCCGGCTCGGCACGCGCAGGCTGCCCAAAATCGGCAGCCTTGTGCGCGCCGATCCAGGATTTTATAAGATACGCGCGGCTATGTGCATATCTTATAAAATCCAGCGTACTTTTGTTTGTGCCTGCTGAGCGAACAAAAGTACGCGATCGCGCTTTTTAAAAAAATCTACCCCAGTATGTGTATGTATGTATGTTTTCCTCTCTCTCTGTATGTATATAGTATGTGTGTGTTTTCCTCTCTATGTATATAGAATGTGTATGTGAGTATATATGTGTTTCTTTCTCTTTGTATATATACATACGGTATGTATGTGATTTTCTCTCTCTCTCTCTTTATGTATATAGTATGTGTGTGTAAGCATGTTTTCCTCTCTCTATGTATATAGTATGTGTGTCTATGTATGTATGTATGTTTTCCTCTCTCTATGTATAAGGTATGTGTGTGTATGTATGTGTTTTCCTCTCTCTATGTATATAGTATGTGTGTATATATGTGTTTTTCTCTCCCTCTCTCTCTCTCTTTCTCTATGTATATAGTATGTGTGTGTATGTATGTATGTGTTTTCCTCTATGTATATATATATATGTGTGTGTGTGTGTGTGTGTGTGTGTGGCATGTATTTCTCTCTCTCTCTCTCTCTATGTATATAGTATGTGTGTGTATGTATGTATATGTTTTCCTCTCTCTCTCTATGTATATATATATATATAGTGTGTGTGTGTGGCATGTATTTTTTGGAATATATAACCTCTCAGTACTACCAGTACCCTGCCCAAAGCCCTATTTAATGAATAATTCTGCAGTGACTAATCCTCTGAACCGCCCTGTTTTTCTCCTTTGTACAGTGCCACCATGTCAGTTCACTCCAGCCGAGAAGTGTTCAGTGCTTTGGAGCATGCTTCCTTGTTGGCTTGAAGTTGTAGAAACTCCGGCCAGCTGCTGCCCGACCCCTCCTCCTCTTCCCCCCTAGAAATAAAGAAGTCCCAGAACTGAGCTCATTTGTTTGACGAGGGAACTGGTCACTTCCTCTGAGCGGAGGGTGGGTCCGTAGCTTTCCTTGGCTGGATCACAGTCAGATGACTGTTGAACACCTACACTGGCTTAATGAGGAGTAGAAGGAAATGTGAATAAGGAGATGTGAAACCAGCGTGGGTTCCTGTTTGGCAGGCAGTCAGGCAGGCAAACCAGCTATCTATTCACTTAAGTATTCAATGAGTTATTTTATTTATTTATTGACATTTGATATTCCGCTTTTTAACACGAATGGCTTTGAAGCAAATAACAAAATTAAATTAAAAGACAGTACCATCTGAATTGGCTTTACATTTGCTAACAGACTCCGGCTATATACAAAAGCTCTGCATTAGTGTGGGATTTTGACTTTAAAAGAAAATAGTTCACATCTGAACAAAAACAAACACAGGCAGGCCGATATTCAGCCGCAGAGCGGCTTGTTAAATTAGCCGGCTAACATAACAGGGAGATACCACGGTGCTGAACATCCCCGAGTATCTTAAAGTTAGCCGGATAAGTATACCCAGCCAACTTTAGGACAGCCCTATGGCGTGACTGGAGGTAGCCGCATAAGTTAAGAGGCTAACTCCAAAAATCGGAAATGCCTCCTGCCCATCCCTGGAATTCAGTTATCCGACTAAATGGCTTTTGAATGTCAACCTCGGGGAAAGTCATTTTCATGGATAGAAAAAATCTGTGGGTCCTTTTTACTTGTCGATTTTCCATGGATTTCGAAATGTGGCAGCGCGTGCGTACCTATGCTGTGAGAAAAATCCTTAGAAAGTGGGCAACCAAACTCCTCCACGGTGAACACCTGCTCCTGGCCCAGCGTCACTTGGGCCTAATTTTTAAAATTTAAAGCATGCGCCTTAATCCAAACTCCGCCCTTCCTTCACCTTCCAGCAAAGCCTCATTTTTGTGAACATTACCATTACGCATTACGGACTTTTACATGCAAAGACCAGCACGTTTTCTAATGAGAAATTTACACCAAGCGAAATTAGCTGTCCATCCACTAAAACACATCAAACACGTTTCCACCATAGACCGATCATTCTCCATAGCGGGTATCAAAATCTGGAACAACATGCCGTTGGACCTGCATCTTGAATCCTGTCACAAAACCTTCAAACAAAACCTTAAAACATGGTTGTTTGAACAAGCATTCACTCTATGAATCTCATCTAACCTAAAAATTCAGCTATCCCTTATTATTCCTCACTGACTCCAAGTTCTTTTCCTCGCATTTTGTATTTACATTCTGCTATTCCATACCCCTCACTGTTACTCAATTTAGGCTATTGTATTCAATGTGACATTGGTCTCGCTGCTGACAGTTAATTTGCTCCTGCGAATACATGGTTATTTATATTTTGTTTGATATTTAATGATGTATGCATATTATCTTTAAAACCCTTGTTTCTGTAAAGCCTGTTGCTGTTAAATGTTTTACTGTTTTTTAAACTGTTACATGTAAAGCCTGTTGCTAATTTATTGTTTCACTGTAAACCGAGGTGATGTATGTCTATACGTACCGCGGTATAAAAGAATCTATAAATAAATAAATAAATATAAAATGGTTTTATTGGTTCAAAACTGTCTTTATGTACATAAGTGGCTTGTTAGAAAATGTGCTGCTCTTTGCAAGCAAAACGTAACTCAATCAGAGGTAACATCAGTGTTTAGAATCTAACCTGTAAACTTTTTCAGTCATGTGACTCGAAGCTTTATTGAAAAGGTGCATTGATTTCCCCCTTTAACCATATTTTTTTCCATAGGCAAAGAAAGGTTGGCAAGCACCTCCCCCATTCACAAAAGATATTAAGTTAGTTGTTGCTCATACTCTCCCCTTTCGGCATTACATGAAGACCCACTATAGCATTAATTTTTTATTTCCCATAATCCCTTGAGGAATGTGTCCTTTTTTCCCTTGAGCCTTGCTGTTCAATATCAGAAGAAAGGATGTGTGTGGTCTTCAGAGCTCATGTGTAGTATCGATTCTTATGTTGTTCCAATATAACATGTCACGGACTAGTAAATAATCCGGGCCATGAAGGCTGACTTTTTTGTTTTGTACGGTTCATAACCAGGTGATTTGAAGGTTTGTCAATGTAGAATCAATGCTTGGAATTTATACAATGAATGGAGCTACAGGGCTAAGTTAGTTTATTATTACTCTTTACATGGTATTATGGCTGAATGGTAATATGCAATACTAGCAGAACCAGCAACCGGAGCCCTACCGGCCGCTGATTAACTGGATGCAGTTCTCATTCTTGAAGAGGTGTGCAGCAGAAAGGTAAGAGATGGCATCTCTCTACCTCAGGGGGTTCACCGCCCCACCCCTCGAGAGCTGCAAACGGTTGTGTGTTTCCAGGTAACAGAGCTATACAAATTAGGCTAGATCTCAAACCAAATGAAGGAAGATGTGTCTGATAAATAATCAAAGTGAATGGCACAAAAGCCGGGCCTGTTTATGGCCCTTGAGAGTGAGGGTCATGCGCGTCTGTCCTACAGAAAGAGCCCATGAAGTTCATGACCAAAATGGCACCCTTTGACGTTCTGTGTCTCAGATGATAAGACACTCATGAAAATGTTGTTCTTAATGATCCGGTATTGGTTCCTATCTTGATTCATATCTGAAGAAGGAATCTAGGTAGTCTCAAAATCTCATGCAAGCATCTCTGGACAATTCATACATTGGTTCAATCGAAGATATCACAACCTCCAAAGAATGCATACTTTTTCTAAAGTAGCTGTGGGAGCAGTGTTGGGGGGGGGGGGGGGGGAGGGGAGCTGGTGTTGGGAATTTGTGCGCTTGTCTACACCAGGTGGTAGATAACCAGAGAGAAAGAGTCTCAAATATCTGGGCACACTGGATGTGCAAACTGGTCTTTATCTGCTGTGCTGTTACTTAAAGAACATTGTATTGTCCCACTGTAAGCAAACTCTCTCTCTCTCTCAGCCATATCCCCAAGCCTTTATCCCTATGGCCTATGAAAGGCTGACACACTGGTTCCTCTCTATAGCAAACAGGCTAGGAGCCAAGAAATGTGTTATAATAAAAGCTTTATTATACAGTAGCAGAGTTTGACAGTTACAAATCCTGTACACAATTTACTTTAGGAAACACAATTGGTTTGATAAAGGATTGTAAACAGAGAGTGCACTTTTGGAAGATAAACTTTGTGGTGAGCGTTCTGGATTTTTCTGAATTGCGAATTGTAGCAATTATTTAATATTTTTGAAACCATGCTTAACCTTATTAGGAGGCCGAAAGAATGAACATTTTAAATCATAGCAAAACAGACTGGGCTCTATTTACCAAAGAGTTTTGGAAACCTAGTTGCAGGTCTGGATTTAGGGCCTGGGGCACCAAGTTTTGAAGGTGCCAAATATCCAAAAGCCAAAGCGGATCCTGTTTTTTCCTTGTTTTAGGGCCGTGTGCTGGCACAGCTTCAAAGGGGCCAAAACCCTAAATCCAGCCCTGCCTATTTGAAAACAGTCCCTCCCCTCCCCCCCAACTTGTTGTAACAGAGATACATGGCCGTACAACGTTGAATGGTTAGGGACTTCTTCGCTGTGCACCCAAGTCAGACTCTAGCATCCAGTACACAAGGCCGGCCTAGAAGTGCAGTACGCAACAGAAAACGCAGAATCTATCAATCCGGTTTGCTGCCTTACTTTTCTTTTTGCCACTTTTCTCTTCTCTGTGTATGGGAACGGAGGAACGGGGTTGGCGCATTGCCAGCGTATGAAGCACGCTCTCTAGATTTTCTTCTATTTTGTGTTTCAGAGAAAACTGCGTAGGGTAACAAGAAATGACTGGACATGCAGGTGGCTTTATGCGCTCAACGCTCTTGCTTGGCCCTCGAAATGTGTTGCTTTGGGTTTTCTGAGTGCATGAGACGCTTGGCGGGGAAGTAGAATTCCATTTGGACTGAACCCTCGACAACAGGCAACTATGCGACAAATTACATGCAACCCTTCCTCCTCTGCCTATGTCAAAATGCTTTTATAACTAGTGCGTTTTGATATTTATTTAATTCGGTCTTCTGTGATACACCCTAGCTAGGGATTTCAACCATCATCCAGAGAAAGAATGAAAAAAAATATCAGTCCAGATAGATAAATTGTTTCCTTCTTGATTCCATTAAAATGACTAAGGAGTTCCCTGATTCATCATTATGTCCCCACTAGCCTTGCAGCTCAGAAAGCTTTGCATTTTCCTCTTACACTAGAAACTATTACATGCCTCCTACAGTCATTTTCTTAGGAAACCCTATTTAAGTTATATTGCTCAACCCACTAAACCAGTAATGATTAAGATATTTATGGCTTTCAATAGCTTTAAGGACATATAAGCGCTGTTAAATAGGGCAGGCTTACTTTTTTGTTTACTTTTGTTTTCAAAGCATAAACAAAAGAAAACGCAACAAAATTTTGTTCGGTTTCATTTCGTTTAAAAATTGGTCCCCGGCTGACCCATGCTTTAAATTTAACCCCCACCCCCAGGCTCTCTCACCCACCCACCCATCCCTTGCCCCATCCATGGCTGGAGAAGAGGACAAAAGTAATCCGCAGTCATTCCTGCCGCACTGCTGCTGAATTCCAAAGCGGTGCTTGTTGATCTGAGGCCATCTCCCTTTTGGAATACAGCACTGGGGCTCAGACAGACACTATTTCCTTTCACATTAGTTTTCCCTTCTTTCATTATGAAAATCTTTTCAGTGCATAACCTCTACTGCTAACGTCAAGGACAAAGGACATGGTGATGAGGGTGTGATCCTCGAATCGGGGTGGATTGAGAGGTACCTATATGGGAAAAACCAGTCAGATTAGATGCCAGGATTTGTGCAATTAAGGTCCTGTAATCTAGTGCTATCCTACTTTAACAGTAGGGGAATCAACCTTCCAGAAGATTCCAGCTTATTTCAGGGACTGTGCTGCTTGTCGATCCATCAGACCACTTCAGTGGCCATCATAGTATCCAGGTTAGATCCTGTGCCCTGCTCTGATTTGGAGTCTAAAGAGAATTTTGCATGTTTTTTTTTCTTTTTGGTGTTTACCATGCATTATAACAAGAGTAATAACCCAATAGGCAACGCCAGTTGGACTTTAATAAATCTTTTTTTGCTCCAAAAACTTGCTCATTTTCACTTGGTAGATCTGAGTGCAGAAGACATCCGTCATCTCATGATTTACAGAAATGTTTTCTCCGGCATGATGGTCATTTAGCCTCCTACTTCTGAAACTGGAGGCCTGGCCACATCAGATTTTATGATCACCGTTGGGCATAGGATTCTGCCACTATCACAGGGCGACTACACCCGCACAACCACATGGTATAAGTTTTGCCACTAAATCCCCCTTCTTCACAGATCTTTTTTTAAATTTTGTTTTACTTTCCTTTTCTTTTTTTTTTTTTTTTTTCATTTTATGGTTTCATTTCTTTTGTTTGTTTCATTTCATTTATTTGAAATAAAAATAGCAAACAAAAACCAAAACGAAAAAAAAAAAGAAAGAAAAAAAAACCAAAAAAATCCTTTGGTCCCCAACAAAAAAACACAACCCAAACCAACCACCTTGCATGTCCTTCCTCAATGCTCCCTCTTACCCCATGAAGTCTTTAAAATCTGTGGAAATCTCCATGGGGCAAGAGCAATCCCTGGTCACTCAGGCCCTGCCATTGCTGCTGTTTTAAATGGTCCCATTAGGACTTTCTTCCATACCTAATGGTGCCAGCAAGGTTTAGGCCTGGGCCACTTTCAATGAAGAAAGTAATAACGGCACCAAGTTTGAAATAACAGCGGTTGCAGAGCTGGAGTGACTGGGGATTGCGCCTGCCCCATGGAGATTTGCATGGATTTTAAAGACTTCATGGGATAAAAGAGTCTGGGGGAGGGGAAAAAGCATTGGTGAAGGGCACGGGAGGTTTTCTTTTTTTTTTTTTTTTTTGGGTGGGACAGGGAGCGGGCAATTTAAAAAAAAAAAAAAAAAGGAAAACGAAGGGAATTTTGTTTGGTTTTCTTTCGTTTTGTTTTAAAATTAAAATGAAACAAAACAGGACATTTTGTTACCATTTTCCAATTTTCAACGAAAGCACATCCCAACCTTTTAACAGCCAAGAGGGAGGACATTACTTTGCGGTTAATGACTGACTGATGGAGAGAACCAGCTGGTTGTGAGCAAAGAGCAACATCCCGAAAACAGAGACTACCGCTACCTTTAATGTTTACAGTATCCTATCTTCTTGGTTGTTGGGAAATGCACCTACTTTAACACAATGGTGAACGGTGTTGGAACAGTAGACGGCTAGTGTCAGTAACGCCAGAACATGTGAGAAATTTCTAGAAAAATGGGGAATTTATATACAACTTCCAAGGAAAACGAGATGCCTGAATTCTCAATTTTCATTCTTGCTGCAAAGCTCCTGGTACTATTTCTGTAACTTGAATGAGAAATTATAGTTGTTTTGATACTTGTTCAAAAATATAGAAATTACAACTTTAAACAGATGTTTTGATATAGTAGAGATACTCTTGGAAAGAGAGCATGGAAAGGAAACTGCTTATCTTTGTGTTAAGACAATTGATGGAAATTAGTGTTATTGGTTTAATAAAAAGAGTTAAACTAATTGCTACAATATCTTATTAAAGTAGTACGAATAAAAATCATACTGTTAAGACTGTGAGATAGTAACAAAATTGCAAAGGCCTGGATTTTTAACCAAGCTTTTAAATGATCCGTGAATTTTAACCAAGTTGTAAAATGGTTTATGTTTTTTTTAATTGTTTTATTGTTTGATTTTAATACACATATTTCTGTTATCTAGGATGTGATTTTATACTAATTATGTATCTTTTCATAATTTGCAGTAAACTGCTTTGATAACTTTTGAAAGTTCTATTAAACTACAAAAATAATGGTAGATAAAGACCAAAATGGCCCTTCCAGTCTGCCTTGTAGCGATTTAGGAACATACGAATTACCATAGGGAGCCTGACACGCACTCCTTCTCCCTCCTGCAATTTTTTAACAATTTCTGCTTATCATTCCATTCTTCTCCTGGCAATTAAACACCAATTTAGTAACCACGCCCCCATCCCAGTGTACTTGTTTATAATTAAGCCAAAATCTTGCAGTTCTTTGCAAATTATTGACCATGTGCTTATGCACGCGGCAGAGAGATTAAATATTTGAAAAGATAACTTAGACAAAAATAGTTACACATCAGCGCTGTTAATCTTCTGCGCTGTTAATGAGGTCAGCTGATGACAGAAAAGTAAGTTGCCCCAGAAGAACCGCTGAATTTAGATAATAAGCTCCTTTCCTGCACCAGCCCCATCATCTTGGAATGAACTTCCACCGCACTTCCGGAAACATTCTACCCTTTTTAACGTCAGATCTGCTCTGCAGGAATTTCTAATAACTGGGAGGCCAATATTAAAAAAATATATAAAATGGATAACTTAGCTGAATAAGTTATCCTGGATATTTATTGAGATAAACAACCAGTTGAATATCCCCAAATAAAGTTATCTAGCTAATTGTGTGGTCAGATAACATTAGACCTAACCAGCTGTAGGGGTTATTTTCCAACACGCGTTATGATCTTTTCACACGCGTTAAGGCGTTTTTGCGTGCGAAAAACACCTTAACGCATGCGAAAAGCACCATAACGCATGGTGTGATGCTAATTTTGAAAAGGGGGAGGAGTTAAGTGGGCAGTTTGCGAAGCCATATCGCACAGTTTTGATGCCGGAAATAACTACACCTTTTTCATTAGCATTAAGCTGTGCGATATGGCTATATCGCACTTTGCGATCTTTTCACAAATAGCGTTTTGGGTATTTTAAGCTGTGGGGTGAGAGAGAGAGAGAGAGAGAATAGTCTGATGAATCTAGCCCTATGTTTGAAAAGAACATAGTTGGATAAAGTGGCCATATTGTACAAAAAAAGTCCCATGTAGGCATAGCAGACTCCCATACATGTCCTCCAATCCCCTCCAAAAATATTTGTAAATTAAAATGATAGAGTCCAGTGCTGTTATGAGGGTCAGCTGCCGCCCTAGACGGTGATGTCACCGTGTCCCATGGCTCTCTCTTTCTCTCTTGCTCCAAAAAGAAAAATCATGCACCTCCATCCATGCCGCCAGATATCTCCTCTTCTCCCGCTCAACGAACCTCCATCATTGAGCTGCTGCCTCTATCATCCCTCCTGTGCACATTTGAAAAATGGTGCCCTTGCATTCCCCGTCACTGTCTCACCCACTTCCAGAGCCCTAGGCGATCACCTAGTCCTGGTTAGGGCTCCACAGGGCAGCCTTCCCCCTTCCTGGTTCAGCATAATTGTACAGTAATGCTCCCTCCTCTGCCAACAGAAATGCTAGTATCTTACGCTTCCAGTGTTATTGGCATAGCAATGCGGAAAGCACCAGGATCCTGGTAAGAGTATACTGCAATCACGGCAGAAAGTGAGTTTTTAGAAGGTACCAGGTTTGAGGGTTCAGGGTTTGAGGGTTTAGGTTGGGATAGAGAGTTGGTGGGGGAGGAAGGGAGGGAGGTAGAACATGGGACATTACTGTTCAATAGCCAGTTAAGTCTACAGTTATCTGGCCACATGAGGCAGGATAACTTTAGACCTTCTCCAGGCCATGGCTATAGTTAGCTGAAAAATGTATTCAGCTAACTCCTAATATCAAAGTTAGCCCAATAGGTTAAACAGATAACTCATCCCCACTCTGGAATGCCTCCAAAATGGCCATTACTTATCTGGATAACTGTTAGCCAGATAAGTACCAGGGATATCGAAAACTAGGCAGTTAACTGGATAATCTTTGCGTTATCTGGCTAAATGCCTCCAGAGAAATTTGTAAATGTTTGGATTAGTGATTTATTTAATTGATATACGTTTTCCAACTATTTTACTTTTAATGGATTCCATGCTCCCTGCTACTCTCAGGTGTCTCCTAAGTCCCAATTGAAAGCAAGGCTGTTGTTCTAGCCCAGTTTTCTCAGTCAATATATTTAAAATAATCAAGTGATTACGAAGAGTCTAGTCCATTGGTTCCCAACCCTGTCCTTTTGACCCTATAGCAAGTTGGGTTTTCAGAATAAATCCACAATGAATTTGCACGAGATATATTTGTACACGTTGGAGACCCAAGACATGCAATCTTGTCTGACAAATATTCATTGTGGATTTATCCTGAAAATCCGACTGGCTGTGGGATCACTAGAACAGCTCAGGTCTAGTCAGTCACTGAGCAAGAACACCAAGCTGCTCCATTTTAGTGTCTAATCTATGACATAGGACCTTTGACTCATCAATACAAGGGAATAAAGCTATTTTGAATGCAGTATATATGTGCATGCATAATCATTGTGTAATTTCTCTGTCCCGTCCCCCCCCCCCCCTCAGCGAAGACTGGTGCAAAAGTTTAAATTTGCATTTCTGTTTCTCAATATCTTAGAGATGAATCAAGTCTATAATTATTGCCTACACATTAAAAATAGAGTTTTCATGCTGATTCATTTCTAAAAGGACTGCGACAAAACTTAGCAACCTACCACACATTTTCAAAGATAGCACAAGGTTTTTGAAACTGGTGCAGTGCTGTCTGCAAAACGTTGCTGCCCTTTGCCCTGAACTGACTCATTAAAAAATGTATATAAGGAAATGTTTTGGAATGACATAAAAATGCAACAAAACAGGCTGTTTTCTTTTGCATCATTTCAAAACGAAAGAAAAAAAAATATATACACTGACAAACTTTGTTTTTATTTTTCTTTTTTTCTTTCATTTCCCATTTTCCTTACATTTTACTCGCACAAAAACCAAAATGAAACAATATAAAATAAACAAAAGAAAAAACCCTGGAAACCTTTCACACACCCCCCCCCCCTCGAAACGAAGCAAACAAAAAAGAAAGCAATTGGTGTACACATCTCTAAAACTGAGCTGATAAAAGACCTCCTGAGCAATGGAAGTGAGATATTTTATAATCCGTGCGCGCATGCGTGGGTGGCGTTCACAAGGGGGGAGAGACTAATACAATTTCCGTGCGGCGACGCTTCCCAGGCCTCCCCAGTTCCCTCCCAGTCTGCTCCAATTAAGGAGTGGACTGCGAGGGAACTTCCCTACCTCCTACCCCTCTCCTCATCAACCCCTAAATCCTACCTTTTTGCCTTTTTTTTGTTGTTGTTGTTTTCCAACTTACTTCAGGGCCCGACTTGAAGTTGCGCACGCTGGCAGCCAGCCAGCACGCAAGGCTCCAGGACAGCGAACAATGGCGCTATCCCGGCCCACCCTGCCCCTTCGAAAAGGCCTGGCACTTATGCGCGTACCGGGATTTACGCGCCTGGCCAGGCCCCTTTGAAAAGGCACCCAGTGTGCGCAAGGCCCGGGATTTATGCACGCGGCCCTTTGAAAATCTACCCCTTATTTTTGAAAAGTTTTTAAAATATTCAGTAGATAAACTGGTAGCTTGGGTGAGAATACTTCCGAGCTCTGGGAACATGTCTAGTCGCATTGGGTTTCATGATCACGACAGTTGTCCGCAAGCAAGAGGGCAAAGTTTTTCAAGTTTTCAGAACCAACGCAAATCTTTGGGAGTTGTCACCTAGGAACTGATTTAAAAAAAAAAAAAGTTTTTCTTCCCATTAGTCCTCATTGGTTGGAACTAATTTGACAAGGGAGGTGAAACGCGAAGTAGAACATGATAGAGAAGTAGTTACATCAAATTCACCATATATTTGTGTTTATATTCACAATGAGATGCCAAAATGAATCATGCATCATATGCCCAGCCCTTCCCAGTATCGCCTGAGGACAGTATGATCCTGGCAATTTTTAAATACCTCTTTTCTATACCGGGTCAAACCGGGAGTGTATGATGACTTTCCTTGCCCCATCGTATAAAAATAATTTCAATACAAAAGGAAAAAAAAAAAACTGAGAGAGAGATACCTTATGGTTCTTGGTGGTACTGCATTCAGGTCTAACCAGAACTCAATTATTTCCTCTTTCAATCAGCATTCCTAAGTCACACCCTCTTCCATTCAATCCAGTGCTCTGTGTTATGTAGGGTGGCTCGTTCCTTTGACTGTGCCAAATGGTGATTTTGCCTTGTCTTGAGTCATTAGCCCCAGTCTGGGTGATTCTGAGGTGCATATAGCAAAGCATAGCCAGAAGAGAAGAGGAAGTGATGATGCCTTTATGCAGGTCATTGGTGAGACCAACTGGGATATGGTGCCCGTTTCTGGAGATCGTTCCTGCAGTGGGATGTGGACAAGCTGAAGAGAGTCCAGGGAAAGGCTACCACAGTGGTTAAAGGTCCTCAACAAAAGCCATATGACATGGAGACCTAGATATGTGTGCCCTGGAGGAGATGAGAGATGGGGAGTGGGGAGGCAATGGCAGAGACATTTAAGTGCCTCGGGAGTAAGAATCGGGCAATAGGAGGCAAACCTTTTTCAGAGGAAGGAATGCTCTGGAACAAGAGGTCATGGTATGAGGTTCCACAGGGTTAGACACAGTAGCAATATCCGAAAATATTTCTTCGCAGAAAGGGTGATGGATGCCTGGAATGGATTTTCAGATGAGATGGTAGAGAGACAAAAATGGTAACGAAATTCAGAAAAGCATGAGATAAGTACAGAGGATCCTCAGCGGCAAAGAAAAAGGCAATGAAGCATTGAAGCAAGCTGCACGGAGTGATGATGACAACCCAAAACAGCAGAGGTATAGCTGCATTGGGCTTCCAAGAAGGCATTAGGGCAGGGGTGGCTAACTCCTGTCCTCAAGAGCCACAACAGATCTGGTTTTCAGGAGTTCCATAATGAACATGCACGAGATATATTTGCATATTATGCAATGATGCTCTGAATTTCCTTGAAATCTGACTGGTAAAGTGATCAAAATCCCTGCCACTAAACAGCTCTGATCATTATGTCTATGCACTAATTGGGAGTGGGGGAGGGGGGCTGCTGTGCTATCACAGCACCCCATGCCGACAACACACAGATACATGAACAACATCATAAATGTGATACACGTTGCCAAAAAATAGATGCAAGGAAAGATTACACAGAGAGAGAGAGAGGGAAAGAGAGAGACTTGTTTTAAAGGAGTACGATCACAGTAGGAGACGTACAATTTTAGCCCTAAGAGATGTAAAAATACAAGAATTTAAATACATTATGCTAAAAAAAAAGAATGAGAACCTAGGAAAAGAAAATCAAGTGAGGAAGCAGCAGAGTTTGGAAGTAGGCTGGTTGAAATCTAATTGGTGCATAAGCATTACAAGGAAATTCTCGCAAACTCCCCGTAGACATCGGTTTTCAGGAAGTCAAATAAATATGTTGCGTAGCTGAGTTCTGAGCTAAGGATTTGCTAATGTCTACTGGACTGATTGTGCCTAACCTAATTAGGTAATGTTAAGTATCTGGAAGGCATGCCTGATTGCATTCAGTGTCATTCAACCATCCCTGAGTCACTTATGATGCATTATTTACACTAAGGTACTACACACATTACAGGTCTCAACTAACTCTACTTTTATTCAGACTCGCAGAAGCCCAAGGAGCTTTTCGATCTAAGTTTAGCACTGCACTGTTTGCAATGGCTGATAAACTCCAGTTCAGCGAGACAACTGCAGTTATAAGAGTGAGTGAAAAGGCTGATTCATGTCTGTAGATCTCACCTGATTAGCTATTGGCAAGCCCTATTTATAGAAATAAGAAGAGAGATTGATGATTATAATAGTTTCACACTGCAGGGCAGTCGGTTGCAGTAGCGTGCATGCTTTATGATGGTCTAATTCTTATTTCTTTACTTGCAAAGGCTATTGAGCCCTGTCACTGGGCAGGGGAGGACAGGTGGCTTGTTTCCTGAGTCAATCAGAAGAGGTATAGATAAGGGTGCGTTTAAGTTACGGCATGCACAAAAATCTAGTGCAATCTCTGAAAGCTAATTTGGGCCAACCTTTGTTGCATAATGTTTATAAGATGAAAATGGGGTCCTTGCATGTTAGCAAAATAGAATGCTTATTCAGGCTTTAAATCAGAAAGGTTTGTTTCATTTTTTTTAAAAATTAGTTAGGGCTTGATTTGTCATGCAAACCCAATTCAGTGCTGATAGGGTATTTGCTCCAATGATAACAGTCCTTTTGGTATAGTGGGCCTGCTTGTGCTGGTTTTGCTCACATACTGCAGCAGTGACCCAAATGGTTGTGGGAGCACCTGGGGATAACTGTGTCTAAAATAATGCCCTCACGTCAAGGTTAGTCAACCTGTTTGTACTCATTTGCCTCCATGGTTTTCATTTGGCATAACCCCATCAACATTATAATTTGTCCAATTTCATTCTCTGGTGCAGAAGCCATATTGGTCCTGGAGAAAACTAGATTCTTTGCAGATTGTGATAAGAATTAACTAGAGATGATGCCACATGGGAACTTTTGAGACCAGACAAGCCTCCGTCTCAAGAAAAGGCCTATGCATTCTTGAAAACCCAAGCACAACATCTTCAGATAATTCCTTGAAAGCCTCTGATTTTCAGGGTTTCCTCAATGAATATACATGAGATATATTTGCATGAACTGCCTCCAATGTATGCAAATATACTTCATGCATATTCATCATCATCATCATCATCATCATCAAAACACAAGAACATAAGAAGTTCAATGTTGAGTCAGACCAAAGGTCCATTGAGCCCAGCATCCTGTCTCCGGCAGCCAATCTGGGTAACTAGGAAGTATCCAGCAGATCCCAGAAAGTGGATCCGTGTCTTCTGGCTCCCTTCCAGTGAAAAGCAGTGGTTTTCTCAAATCTACATGCTAATTATTGTTTATGGACACTTCCTCTAGCAACTTGCTCAAATCTCTTTTAAACCCTACTATGCTAGATGCCTTGGCCACATCCTCCAGGAACAAATTCCCACAGCTTGATTGTGCTTTGAGTGATAAAATGCTTTCTCTGATTTGTTTTAAATCAGTTACTTATTAGATTTATGGCATGTCCCCATATGCTTATACTTTTATTGAGTGCATTTCATAGAAAACCAGCCTATAAATCAGAGTAAATGAATAAATAAAAACCAATACCTAGCAATAAGATTATTATACTAGCATTTGAATTTGTACATAGTATCACAGGAAGGCAACGCTTAACTTTTTATATCAGTTAATTTTTTTTTCTTTCTGGAAGGTTCCTGGAACATTATGACAAATTTAAAAATATCTCCCAATACCTAAAAACACTGCTATAATATTGATTCCTTTGCTGTACAGAATAAATAACATGTGATGGGTAGCGGGGGTGTGAGCCCTTTGTACTGCAGCGTAGTTGATGCAGCCTCGTAGGTGAACCTACATGGCCTACACCAGCAGATGGTGAACATGCCCTGTAGTGGAACAGTCTGGAGCTTCACCTATACCAACTACCTCCCCTGCAGGTTGAGCCTTTGGGTTCTGGTGCCGGCAGGTCCCAACGGTGGTGAAGAGAGTCAGAGTCCAAAAACACACCGGGTGTCAGGACAGGCAGCAGACTAATAGAGTTGGAGCCAGGCCAAGGTTTGTGCAGGTGACTAACATAGATGGTCACTTCCAGGCAAAAGGTCAGATCCAGGCAGTAGAAATCATGGTCAGGTCCAGGTGACAGGGAATCATGGTCAGGTCCAAGCAAGAAGTTGAGATCCAGAGAGTCAGTCCAAGGGAAGACGAAGATACACAAAACAGAGAGGACAGGGCTGGACAAGAAAGGCTAAAGAAGACAAGGCTGGACAAGGCAAGGTTAGAGAGATAAGGATGAAGAGGCAAAGCTGGCAGGAGAGACAAGGAATCAGGAACGCTGTGGACATACAATGCTTGTAGGAGACCCGTTGCTGAGACAATGACAAGAAGCTTGGGCTGTGCTTAAGTAGGGAAGTCCTACTCACATCACCAGTTGCCATGGTGCCTTTCTCACCAAAGACCCTTTAAATATAGGTGCTACTATGTGTGTGCCTAAGAGAAGGGCCTGGAGGAGCCTGAAGATGATGGCATTCAACTGCAGAGTCGATGTGCAAACCGTATGAAACGACTCCGGTTACAGAAGGCAGCATCCCGGCCACAGAGGAGCTGGTGCTGAGTCAGGGGTGAGTGAGGTGGCTTGCAGGACCGTCCCATGAGCTGCTGACTGTGATAGTACCACCCCCTTCCAAAGTCCCCTCTGCTATATTCTGGGCTTGGGTTTATGGGGAAACCTTGTAAAATTCAGATATGAGTTGGGGAGCTTGTAGAATGGAGGCTGGCTCCCAAGAATTTTCCTCAGGTCCATGGTTTTTTCCAGAAATTAAGATACTGTAGCTGGTTTCTGACTCTTCAGAATTCTAAAATATCCTGGACCTCAAATTGAGTGTCCTCAATAGCAACTTCGATAGTCTGGAGAGGCAGTCTGCTTGACCAAGAGAGAATTGTCGGTTTCAGCAAAGAGATGGGAAAACATAGTGAATCCTACACATAATTTGAGCTTGTAAGTACCAGTCGCTAAATGGGAAATGGGCCCACGAATTGCAGTGCAAATTTTAAGGATGGCATCTTCAAATGCAGGTTTTTAGTGCTGAGCCAAACCAGGTCTCCTGGGAGGAGTTGAGGCACTATGTAATGTTTCTTGTCTGCAAGTTTTTTTTATCACATTCCGCTGCTTGCGCTAGGAGACTCTGTGTCTTCTGTCAAAGTTGTTGGAGCTCCTGTCTGGTCAGGTTAGCTGCCAGGCAAGAGACAGAGATTGGAATAGGCACTATGTAATGTTTCTTGTCTGCGTGTTTTTTTAAAACCGTGTTTCGGCGTCTGCCTTCTTCAAGGGGCCGAATTCATGTGTTGAGGTATCAGCATTTTGCAGACGCCGAAACACGGTCCGTGTTGGGCTTGCACATCTTTAGCCTCCTGACTCTGGATAATAAGTGTTTCTTTGTACAATTCAGCTAAGTAACATTTACCATAACATGTTACTAATCCAATGTCAACTATGAGAAACTGCTCGTTTGAATTATTGATTATAAATGGAGAAATGGCTCGTTTGAACTGTTGATCACAAATGGACGGTGAATTCACAAGCAAAAAAATCGTTTTGGTCCTATGATTATATTACTGGCATTAAGAGTCTCTGCTAATATGCATTGATCCCTAAGCCCACATATGAGGCCCATTAAATGAGAAAAAAATTCTGTAATTCACTGTGATTTAATTCATTGTACACTCTTGGGACATTTAGCCAATCTGTCTATCTGTTTAACATATACATGGCTATTATTCCTCTTTAAAAAGTATTTTGAGAGATTTATTAATTTCTTGGACAAAGAGTTCAGCCAGCTCAAGCGCAGATGGAAGCCTGGGAGGGTTGTGAAATGAACCATTTTAGAAAATATATCCACTACCATCCATATAGTGGTGGTGCTGCCAGAGAGGGGAAGGTCAGTAACACAATTTACTGAGCTGAAGATGTCAATAGTGTCCACAAGGACTACATGGTCCTTTTCCTGAGTAATGTCTCCCAATACAGGCTCCAACATTGTTAGCTGAAATTGGGATTATTTTTCCCTATATGGATCACTTTGTACTTTTCCACATTAAATTTAATCTGTCATTCAGGTGCCCAGTCTCCCAATCTCACAGGGTCCTTCTGCAGTTTCTTACAATCCTCTGTGGTTTTAACAACTTTGAATAATTTTGTGTCATCTACAAATTTGATCACCTCACTTATTATGCCCTTTTGGATTTAACTGCCTCTTTCACCCTTCACCATTGAACCATGCTGGCAGTTGTTTGATCTTCCTTCAACCTTTTTTAATGCATGGAATACGTTTTATCTGGGCTTTCTTTGTGTTAATAAAAGTATCAAGAACTAGGTGAAAAAAGGGTACCATTTCAAATATGCTCAAGGAAATGACCTATGCCTTATTTTATTTTATTTTTTTGCTCAATGTTCAATGTATTCTTTGCAAAATGGTGGAAATTTTGGGAGATTTTATGTGAGCCTTAAATTTGGCATCAGTAAACAATTTATTGCTAATGCAAAATACCCACATTTTTTTCCCTCCCCCCCCCCAGCCCTAAATTGTAGACAAATAAATGACTTTGACTAAGCAGAGCTCATAATGGCTAATTAAAACTTCCTTTTCCACAGTATAATAATTGATCTTTACAGTGATCTGTCAATTTGTTTTAAAACCTGCAAAGAGCTGTTTACGGTTTAGAATGCAGTAAGGTAATCTGACACTCTGCTTTATCTGACAGCTCCATGATTAAATCAATGTAAGGTAAACACAGCTGCCTTGAGTTCAGCTCTCAGAGAGATCGGACTATTGATTTTAAAGATTTGCAATATGCTTCACTTTTGTTTACATCTACATGGCCAACATATTCTGTGAAATGGTCGGGACTTAATGGAAGAGTTGAGTGTTCCCTGAAAAGATAACATTCAAAAGTCTGCAGAAGTAATGGTGATGTCACCTTTGCCCAGCTGTTAATATTGACTCAGAAAGACAAATATTGCTGAATCAGAGATAGCCGGTATGCTGAAATACAGTATTTACAGAAGGTCAAAGGTGATCTACTCCTTGAGCGTGCAGGAAAACCTTTTGTATGCAGTGGGTGTGCTTGGCTATCAGTCAAGGACTATTTAACATAGCATTTGGGGATATCATCTCCAGTTTAATGCATCTCTAAATATCAATTGCTATAAAATGGAATTGTACAATGGAAAATGGACAACTCTAGCATGCCCTACATTTCCCTCAAGGACCTGCTACTTGCTACCATTGGAGCAGACATGGTACTGGACTAGATGGGCCTTTAAGAACATAAGAACATAAGAAAATGCCATACTGGGTCAGACCAAGGGTCCATCAAGCCCAGCATCCTGTTTCCAACAGTGGCAATTTCTCCAAAGGGGTTTGTTTTGTGCATACCTTGACAGGAATTAAGCTCATTCATAAGCCAGGAGATGTAGAGGATGATCTCAATCTCTCAATTTTACTGCTAATGTCCTTCTTAGTACTTGCACTGAGCCAAAGAGAGCCTCCTTATGGAGTTCATAGGGTACAATTTGTATAGGTAACATATCAAGGTGCACTTGGACATTTTTCTTAATCAGGCCAGTGGCATCCAATAATTGAGACTATTTCTGTATCTTTCTGCTACATTTTCTTGGTCTCTGATAGCATCTTTTGGTACTTAAGAATCTTAGCTATCTCCATACGTGCAACTTTTCCTTTGATATTATTGCTCTTTCTTCCATTTTTTGGCAGGCTCTCTTTTGTGTAGCCCAGAGGTTTAAATATGCGGTTTCTGGCATAAAAATAGCAGTGCATCATTTCCTTTTTATCCTCTGGGGTCCTCCTAGTAGTTTGATAATCCTCTTAATTATTTCATTAGCTTTTGTGGTTTGTTGTTGCTGCTGCTATGGATCCATGAACAATTTCACCATGACCTATCGCTGCACTGGAGATTTTATTTTCACCTGAAGATTCTGTACTGTCGCTACCACCTTCATTAGCCCTAGTACTTAGACTAAGGGTGGGGACTTTTTTTTTTTTATCCTAGGTGACGTGTGGTCAGTATGAAATTTTCATTTTACTTCCTATCGTACTTCAGTAGTAGTGGTCGCTTGGCTGAGAGACTTAGTCCAGACATTATGCAACGGGGTTACCACATGAAGGTACCCAGCATGATCTGGTGATTTCTTGTGTTCCTTGGCCACATAGGATGTTTGCCTAGGCTTTCATTCATTGCCTCTCTGATCCCTCAGAATATTAAGGCTGAGGTGGGTCGCTTGTTTATGGTACCTTAGAAGGAAGCCATCCGTGCCAAGGGTGATCTTCTGCGAGAGAAAATAAATTTGAATTGATCTTCAACAGAAACTTTGAGTAGGAAAAGTGGAAAATGAAAGTCGGACCAATATGGTAAATTTTCACATAATTAAAAAAATGAAAGGGGCCATAGAAACAAGGAACATAGGGGGCAATAATTAGAGCTGCCTGCGTTGGTGCAAACTTTCTGGATATTTCTACTTATGGGGCTTGTACTAGTAACCAAAGCAAAAATCCAAACAAGTTTTTGCTTTGATTATTGCTCCTGGGAATAATTACTCACAGAGATTGCATCTGTTTCCTCTGCATATAATTTTCGAAACTGTGCACTGAAATTCAGTGCATAGTTTCTTAATGCAAGGGGCAAAATGGTTTTTTTTTAAACTCCCAATGCAGCAAGCTAATGCTATGCTAATGCATCAGGAGTTGTGTTTCAGTCTTTTTATTAATTAAACATTGCAAAATACAATGGAAACTCATGATTCACCTGGGAATGAGTTAACTCTTCACACCACCAAGTAATATCAAGCATACACACAAATGCTCACACCCCATCTGTACTCTCCCCCCACTCCCACCACCACTCACCGTGATGCCGAAATTATCCCACAATGGGAAGTAACCATATATTTAACGCTGTAATGGATAGTACCATTCATTTGTGCTATAAAGACATATCATTTAAAATCAAGCTCCTAGCTCGAGGCGATAAAGATTCTAAGTAAGAATTCCAAATCTTCAAAAATAATCACGGCATTTCAAAGTCCAATTTATTTTCTCTATGTATTTTTCCATAACATACATATGATGTTTTGCATTTTTCAATTGTATGAATGTGGATGCATCTGGCACCAGCCATCTTTGTAAGGCATCTATTATTAAAGGTGTATTCTCGCACATCATCAAAAAAGAAAGCTTAGCTTTCAGGGGGAGCCTCGCTTCCGTTAACATACAAAGGTAGCACTGTACTTTTCCCCAGAAAATCTGTATATAGGGGCATGCCCAAAACTGATGTCCCAAAATACTTATGGCTTCTCCACATTTTATGCATGTGTTAGAATCTGAGATGTGCTTATTTTTGAGAGAAATAAAACCAAAGAAGAAATCAAGCTTCCAGCAAGATTATATTTATGATAAGAGCTCAAATTCTTGAGAAGTATATGGAAGAATTAAGAGGAACTGAGATCTATACCCAATTCCTGTTTCCAGCTGTTCAGAACTGTTCACTGTTCCTCTTGCAATGTTTTAGAATAGTATGAAATAGTACGGTGATCGGGATCCTCTAGATCAAAAAGGTACAACAAAAGTTCCTTATTCTTAACGTTTTAGTTCAGAGAGATCTAAAGACAATACATAATGTCAAAGTTTTAAACATGCATAGAAGTGAGTATGGGCAATATTTAAGTGTTGGTGAAGCTATTTAAAGGTAAGCACAATCCTCTTCTCATCTAAAAAGTGAGGTAAGGTTTGGAGCCTTTCTTAAAAATTCACCTAGAACAGATAAGAAAAAGGAAATCTTATAGTTCAATTGTAACTTGGTACAAAACCATTTCCAAGTTTTCAATAAGGTGGTGATTAATATACTTTTCTGAATATGAACGCTTAGGACCAGTTATATAGGAAGGATATAACGTAAATCCAATGGTGCAGTGATAACCTTTTCCAAATGCAGAGGAGTATAAAGCCAGCACCCATGACCACCTTGATCTCATTTTTGCATCAATGAGGATAATGCAATACATGGCTTTGACTTCTGCCATAAAAGCTACCAAATCTGCTCCTCAATACCCGTGACCTACTTTTTTGTTAGATAGATAAGCATCATCTGTAACAAATACAATCATTGGATCATCATCCGATGAAGACTGACATGACCTGCCAAGGATAAAGGAGAATCTATCCATTTATTGTGAGGGTAAATATTAACTTATGATTGACATGCTACATTCTAGTCAGGTCTCCATGTAATTGTCCTCAAATATGCAACGTATTTCCTCAGCCACTGCATTGGGAAGTCAGTGCCGCGCATGTGCTTCAGGTGTATCTAACTTGGGTTTTAGGCCCGCCAAATTATCATAACTTGAAAATTCCTGTAAAGGGGCTGGTAGGGAACTGGTCGGACCCACGACATGCACTTAACATATCATCTGCAAAGTTGGCCGGTTTGAAACAGTGATCATTCTGCTGCCTGATATATACCCCCTTGATGTTATCATTCTCCCTGACGATAAAAGAAATAACACTGGGGACAGGGGAGCAGTCTTGGTACGTTCCATGTTGCAGTTCGAAATTCTCAGACTGCGCCCCGTTTACTAACACTGAAGCCAGGGGTCAGCTGCATGAAACATCGATGACCTTGCGAAAATAGCCCTCTATACCCACTTCAGTAAGTGTAGCGAGCGTGCATCAGGAGTTGAAACAGCGCGCAGACTAGAAAATGTGCACACAAACCTGAATTAAAATGAATGCTCAGCACAGGCTGAAAGCACACTTTAAGTGTGCATAGCACCAAGTTCCTTTTTGCCTTCTAATAGATATGGCAGAGTAAGGCCAGGGCAGCAGCGCCCTGCTCAGTTTTGGGGAGCACAGGGCACCAGAGGCCATTAACACGTCCTCCAAGGACAGTCCGCGTGTGGACCCCGTGCTGCCACCTCTCCGCGTGACAGGTAAGATCCCCCACCCCCAACCTTCCTATAAAACGAAGCAGTCTACGGCACAGAGCAAGGACGTCCACCTGCAACTTATCTGTCAGCCTCAAAAACTTGTGGACTCCCTCAGGTCAATATTCAGAAGCTATTTGGAGGATAGTGTAATAGTCTAAATGGCTGATCCAGCCAATCACAGCCTTTGTCCAGCTACATTCTAGCCAGCTAATAAGTTAGGCGGCTAGAATTTAGCCAGATAAGTTAGGGGTGGCCTAGGGCCGTAACTGGGATGAGTTGAGTTAGCCGGCTACGTTAACTGGCTAACTCCGATACTGGCCGATTGACTTAGCCAGCTAAGTCTGGTCTGATCAAAGGGCTGTCCTAAAGTTAGCCGGCTTAGAGGGAACATTGGCCACAGCACCCAGCAAGGAGTCCGATGACGGTCTGGGACATGAATCCCAGAGGCCCCTCTATTTATTTTATTTATTCACCGAAACAGATTTAATATCCGCAACTTCCAACAATACGATCAGTGCGGATCACAGAATAGTACATTCATAAAATTTACGATTTAAAAATAAAAATAAAACACACCAGCTAAAACAAATAAACATACCAAAACATTATTAGAAAGTGCCATATGCCTCTCTCTATATAGAATTGTTTTCAGCTTCTTTCTAAACAATCTACCACTCTGAAAGCCTTTGGGCATGTTCACGTATCTCCCGTGCCTGATCCTGCTGCCAACAAGGCCTTATGCACCAGTCTGACTTTTCTGGTCAGCGCTTTTTCTCAATAAAAAAAAAGATAACAGCACTACAGGCCCCAGAGTGCTGTGTCCCACGCACTTGCCTGGCCACGGCGGCTACTGGAAGGCGTCTGCCCAGATTCGCCTGCTGCAGGCGATGGCGAGCTTTGTTGCAGCTCTCAGCGATAACCTCCCAGCACGTCCCAGAGCTCTGTCAATATTTTGAAAGGCTGACAGTGTTTCCGTGGAACTCTCGATTCCTGGAATCTTCACGACAAACATCTGAAAGTGCCCGGGACCTTTGCCCCAGACAGTGATCAATGAACTTTGCAGTCCGGAGGTCAGACCAAGACCTGCTCCGGAAACCTTTGCTGTTGTTCACAGTTTTCTAGTGAGAGATATCAGACACGGGAAGAAGCCTGTGTTTTGTTTTTTTCCAGTTAAGCATTTCACCAGTCTGAACTGCCATCCTGTCAAAAGGGAGCCAGAGTGATAGATATTTGTTATGGAGAGGAGCAAAATAAAAAGGATTCTTCCCTGAGTCTAGGACATGGAATATTTTATTTAATTTAATAATGCTTAATTAATCGCCCATCCACAAACTCTGAGCAAAGTACAAAAGATAAGAATGCACATTTAGTACAAAATCACAAATAAAACCATCCTTCATACTGGCTGTTATTCGCACACATGAGATCTAATATGAGAGTTTGGATCTGGGATTCGATTCCCTGCCTTTCCTATCCCGAGCTGAAGACCATTTACATTCAGTTACCCTCCCCTGCCCGCAGAGGGTTTGCAATCCGGGATAGTACGTTCGATACCGGCGCGCAGGCGCACATGGACGCGCGCACACTGGCTCGCGTCAAAGGACGCGGCCAATTTATAACATACGCGCGTATATGCGCGCATGATTATAAAATAGGCCGGACACGCGTACGTGTGCGCACAATTTTATATGGACGTGCGCCTGTGCGAACAAATGCCGCCTCAATCGCGCGAGTGGGGGAGTTTTATAAGGGATGTGCGCCGACGCCATTATTAGTTTTCCCAGGTCATTCAGTTAAGGGACAGGACTTCCGCACCCCCCCTAGGTTATTAGCCTCAGCCCTTAAAACCCCGCTGTCCAGCCTCGATTAACTTTTGTTTTATTACTTACGCGCCATCCATAGCAGTGGTAAAGTTATGCAGCAGGGGACCCCGGCGCGCGCTTGTGCGTGCAAATACATGTTAAAATCCTAGAACGCCCATGTCCCGCCCCTTTTTGGGCTCTCACTTGTGTGCGTACCAGGAGACGCTCATGTACACGGGCGGCTTTTAAAATGTGCTTGGCGCGCGCCGACTGAACATTCTCGCATATCTCCTGGTTTTGGTGTGCGCCGGGCTTTTGAAATTCACCTGTAAGGGAGTCACTTACTAACCTCAGTATTTTCCCTGGGATAACAGGTTTGATCCCCACTGCCCCTAACACTCACTCCCCTTTTGCCATTCTTCACTTTTTTTTTTTTGTTGTTGTCTAAATCTCAAGATACCGCCCCCCCCCCCCAAGAAAATTTCCCTTCTCCTGGAAGGCCTGACAGTTCTGACTGTGAGCTTCCGTCACTTCCCAGGATGGAAGACTGGACAAACGAGAACACGGGCAAAGTGGGGCCCTGAATTTTGCGAGATCACATCCTCAGATGAGATCTTCCACTGGGGAGCGTCAGGCAGCACGGCGCACTCTTACTCTCTCTGATATCATTCCTCCAGTCTCCAGACACTAGAGGCAACTGAAAGAAACAATAAGATATTTCAAGACAGCAGTAATAATAACTGTGTCTGTCTTGCAGCGCTAGAGAAATGGAACAATAAGTAGCAGAAGTTGTATGACTTGCTGAGACAATTTTAATTGCCTTGCACATTTTCAAAATATTGTCTAATATATACATGGGGCTCAGCTTGCTTTTAACTTCACATTTTCAAGCTTTATGCAATCTAGGGAAGGGATCTTGAACCCCAAGTGTTTTACATTGTACAGTGTGGTAGATTTTTTATCAACATTTCTTTGGAAAGAACTCAGGATCAAAGAACCCAAAGATGCCTTGTGTTTTAACAAAGAGTAAACTCAAAATAAACTCCATGTAAGGAAAGAGGTGGAAGAGACGTGCAGAAGGCTCTGCAACCTTATGTGTGGGAATTCTTTAACAATTTACCACCTCTCCTCACGTGCATTTAAGTGAATGCCTTCCTTACCAATCCTTAACTCACATTTCAGGCTCTAACCATTGTGACTAGGCAGCAAGAAAGAAGAAGTGCATCTGGACAAAGTTTGCAAGCCAGTTGCCTTTGTCTTTGTTCTAACTTGCTCTTTCCACAAGTTATAGCCCTGAAAGACAATTCCAATGCGGTCCTGTCCCAAGAGAAAGGCCAAGCACTCCCTGTTAGCAACCCCTGAGATGGGGAAGGACTGATGAATGAATAATTCCCTCCCTCCCCCTCCCCCCCCCCCCCCCCCCCCACCAGCACTTTGCAATTCTGTCAAAACTGTTCCCGAAATGCCAAAGGTATCTGACGGAGCCTAGGGACTGGGCCTTGAAGAATTAGCTGAGTGTTAATTTACTACCGGATGTCTTATCCTTCTGGGAAAAATAAATACATAAATTTGGGGGAGGGAACCCCCCAGAAGAAATGGCCTCCTGCTGGAGTCTTGGCCTGAGGTGAATAGATGAATGAGAAATCTTTGCTCGGCATCAGGGCCTCCGTGACCCTTCACTTCCTGTGCAGTTGTGCAACGGGAAAGCAAACATTTGAGTGAATGTGGCATGACTGAACAATGGGCCTTTTTGTAAGATAAATACCAGCTCCCTTTCTCTCTCTCCCCCACATAATAAATCCTCTTCACTGGCACAGCTAATGGAGCTGTGGAGGCAAGAGAAGAAAGGGCCATCCTGTGGCGAGCAGGGCCTGAATTTTAAGTTTTTTTCACGCACAAGTGGGAGGCTGTTCGGCTTCCTTTAACAATCATAGACCGCAGTAGGCAAAGGAGCTGTTATTCTGTTTTGATTTTGACGTACAATGAATTGGTAATCCTCACTTTGCCGGTCCTGCTTGTTAAACTGTGGAAGAAATGTGCATCCCAAGAAGAAATTAGCACTAGTAATTTTATAAGGACACCCGAAAAGCCTCCATGTGCGTTAATGGAGACTTGGGAGACTCTGCAGTGTTTAATGAATGTTCATTTCATTTGCGACTCCTCGCACAATATCTCCGCCATTCAGTGGTGCAAGATTTTGGTCTAGGGCTTCCCAAAACTGTTATGTAGACGCCCCAGCCAGTTGGGTTTTCAGGCTATCCACAATGACTGTACAGGAGGTCAATTTGCATACATTGGAACCCCAGTAAATGCAAATTGACCAGATAATTGCAGTACTGAGGGAAGGAAAAGGAGCATGGACTGAATGGTCCTTAATGCTGGTGAGAAATTAATAGTAAATTATTCAAATTAAACTTTGAGTATTTATGTGTAACATTTCAACAACCGCTGTCCATCTACCAGTGCTTCAAATCACGCCTTCCATTCACTGGGCACACACATCTTTCCATCAGTCCTAGGTTTCATCTCATCTCATTTATTTCATATATTCCACCCTACCAGATACAAGATTTGCCCATAATATCCACATACGTATAAGGTCTACCTTGAGGGGTAATTCTTTACTGTAAATTTTCGTGTGCTCAGATGAAAAACACCCTGTATTATTAAAGGAACCATTCCTTGTAACATAGTCGCAAATCCGGCCAGTGACTCACGTCCATCTTTAAGTCTTTGGCTTATCGTGTTGGAAAGAGCAAAGATGACAAGATGTTTCCTGCTTTTGCTCAGCATGAAACTGGTCAGGAAGAAGTCACTTTAGTCTTCATTATTCTATCTGATGATACACAATGCAAAACAAGGTTCTTGCAGACATAGGAGCTATTTGCCAATGGTTGGTCAATGAGTGGAGAACAATAACAAGAGTCAAAGAAGTAAGGAGATCTCGGCTAATACATCGATTTTCTTTATACTCTTGCTCATAAACTCATACTATCGTACCAAAGAACTGCACTACCAAGTATCAAAATGTTATCTATTGATTTAGAATATTTATGCAGATTGGGCCAGATTTTATAACATGCGCACGGGCCTAGATTTGTTCATGCAACCCGGCACGAACAAATCTATGCCTGGTCCTGAGCATCCTCCCTCATCCCTGCCTCCCTAATTCCCTGGGGGGGGGGGGGGGTTGTACATATTTTTTGTCCCTAGTGCTCCCCTCCCCAACCTTTTTTCTTCATATTGTAAATATTTTACATAAAGTAAAAAGCTGTACATGTCAAATGGTGAGTTTATTGTATATGGAATGACAGAAGGGGAGGGAAAGAAGGGGGAAGGGGAGGGAAGAGGAAGGGGAAAAGATGGAGGGGAAGAGGAAGGGAAGAGGGGGGAAGGGAAAGAGGGGGGGAGTACTTAGGAAAATTCCCCTGCAAAACCAAATGAGAGTTGCAGTTTTCTTTCACGTCCATAACTTTAAGCTAGTACGCACATCCACATGCTCATATTCTTTAGGACAAGAAAAGCCAAAAATTGATTTAACATCGTACCTTTTATAGAGCTTCAGGCAGCACCCACCCTTGAAAATAGGTCTGTTGTAGCTAGTATATAATGCAGGTCCCCTCAACCTCTCAAAAGGCTTCAACATGCAAAGCTATAGAATACAGTCTTGCTAGAAGCTATTTAACACAGCTAGTATAGTGGGAAGAGATTTAGATGACGTGGAAATTTCACCAGCTAGTTCTCATTGATAGAGTATTGACCTCACATAGGGATGGAAGGGAAGCAGAAAAGGCATGTTTGAAATCTAACATCTGGCATGGGTCCTTTTAGAGAGAAAAGACACATAAAACAAAATAGGAGATACAAACTCTCAACATAAATGGCAATGAACTGTTAAAGATAATAGACATGACCCCCTAAGCTTTAATTTGCAAAGCATACTTACCAGAAAGTTTTAGTCCTGTTCCTATAGCAGCTGCATGCAAAACTCCAGTCTAGTTATTGGGCACATAATAACCCTAGTGAAGACAGCAAGATCTGGATTGCAAGGTCAGAGAGAAGATCAACCTAATCATGGCCAGGTGATAATCAACCCACTCCCCCACACAGCAAGGCAGTCAGGTGTTAATGTTCTCCACAATGATAAAGCTTAAGCTTCAAAATGCTCCCCTTGATTGCTTAAACATCCTCAGCCATTTCACACTGGATATCATTAACACTTGAGCCTAGATGTGTGGTATAATGAATGGGTGGAGAATTGTCATTCCTAAGCCTCATGAATTTTCTTTACACATGCCAAACTCAAATTGCATGCACACATCAATGTTAATTGCAATGCGCACAAATCAGTGGGCGTGCACATGTCACTCATCAATCTTAATTGGCAGCACGCACAAATCAGCCAGCACCACACGTTCTGCATCAATTTTAATGGTCCGCGCGCTCAGCTCCTACGCGCGCAGATTGGATCCACCTGTGCACAGTTGGGCGGATTTTCAAAGGGTTACACGCGTAACCCCGAAATCCTGTTCCTGCGCGCGCCGAACCTATTTTGCATAGGCTTGGCGACGCGCACAAGCCCCGGGTCGCGCGTATGTCCCAGGGCTTTGAAAAAGGGGTGGGAAGAGGCCATTTGCCGCTGTGCCCAGGATCGCAGGCTGGCCGATGGCCGGCACGCGCAATCTACGCCTGCCCGGAGGCAGGTGCAACTTATAGGACAAAGGTAAGGGGGGGGTTTAGGTAGGGTGATGGGTTAGGTAGGGGAAGGGAGGGGAAGGTGGGGGGGCAGAAGGAAAGTTCTGTCCGAGGGCGCACTGCAAAAGTGGCCCAGTTGCGCGCGCCGACCATGGATTTTATAACATGCGCGCAGCTGCACGTGCATGTTATAAAATCTGGCGTAGATTTGTGCACGCCGGGTTGTGCGCACAAATCTACACTCGCACGTAGTTTTTAAAATCTGGCCCAGTATGTACACAGGGAGGGATGCAAATTATGCTGCCTACAAAAGTATCTATTGCCCTATTCCAGTGGCGTAGCCACGGGTGGGCCTGGGTGGGCAGGTGCCCACCCAACTTAGACCCAGGCCCACCCAACTGACACCGGAACTGCAAGGCTGTCGCGGGATCCCATCCCCGCGACAGCGAACAAGAGAACCCACGCCTCGCGCGCCATCACGGCACACGTGGGGAAGCGCTGCTGCGGCCGTATGGCCAACCGGTCTTCCTGTTCGGGGGGGGGGGAGCGGAAGCGCCGCGGGCAGCTTCCGCTTCCTCCCCCCAATGCAGGAAGATCAGCTGCCTCTCCTGCTGCCACCCGTTCTGCTATCTTCGGACCAAACGGCCCGCCGAACTTCCTGTTTGGGGGAGCGGAAGCGCCGCGCACAGCTTCCGCTTTCTCCCCCAGAGCAGGAAGATCAGCTGCCTCTCCTGCTGCCACCGGCCTCCTGCTATCTTCTTCGGGCGTCGGCCGTACTGCGCGCCGAACGTCCTGTCAGGGGAGGGGGAGCGGAAGCGCAGCGCACAACGTCCGCTTCCACCCTCCCCCCAAGCAGGAAGTTCGGCGGGCTGTACGGCCCGACGCCCGAAGAAGATAGCAGGAGGCCGGTGGCAGCAGGAGAGGCAGCTGATCTTCCTGCTCTGGGGGAGAAAGCGGAAGCTGTGCACGTGCTTGAATGTGTATGTGTGGATGAGAATGGGAGTGTGTGTGGGTGAAAACTGGAGCCTGGGTGTGTATGTGGGTGAGAATGGAAGCTTGAATATGTGGGTGAATGGGAGCTCGAATGTGTGTATGTGTGGTTGAGAATGGGAGCCTGGGTTTGTGGGTGGGTGAGAATGGGAGCTTGAATGTGTGTATATATGGGTGAGAATGAGAGCCTGGGTTTGTGTGGGTGGGTGAGAATGGAAGCTTGAATATGTGGATAAGAATGGGTGCTTGAATGTGTGTATGTGTGGGTGAGAATAGTACCTTAAATGTGTATATGTATGGATGAGAATGGGAGCTTAAATATGTGTGGGTGAGACTGGGAGCATGGGTTTGTGGGTGAGAATAGGAGTCTGGGTTTATGTGTGTGGGTGAGAATGGGTGCCTGGATGTGCGTCTGTGTGTGCATAAGAATATAAGCCTGGGGAGGGGTGAGAAAGTGAGAACTTGAATGTGAGCTTGTGGGGGGGGAGAGCATATGAGAGTGAGAGCTTGAGTGTGTGAGAGGGAGTCTGTGAGAGAAAGCGTGTATGTGTGTGTGTGTGTGTGTGTGTGTGTGGGGAAGGGAAGAAGACAGTAATAGAAGAAAGACCCTGAAAAGGAATTAGGAAATGAGCTATAAGGGAAAAAATGGGAAAAAGAGACCAGGACCAACTGATTAGAAAAATACAAAGATCAGACAACAAAGGTAAAAATATATATCTATATTTTGAGATGTTAGCAATTTAAATATAAGCAACACAACCGCTCTCTCAAAATTTATGGACAGGTAGGAGCCGTGTATAAAATCTTAATAATAAGAAGGCTAAAGTACCACAAATCACCGTGAATTATGTTTGTATCATTAAGTAAACCTCATACTTAGGCGTAGATGTGAATGCTATGCTGCATAATTTGGCATTATTTATCAGTAAAAAACCAACTAGTAGACCTGCATGCCTACAGCCCACCCATGTTAACCTTGTGCCCACCCAAAAAATCAATTCTGGCTACGCCACTGCCCTATTCACTGTCCTACTTGCACCATGTCTCAGGTATGTGGAGTGATGATTAGGAAGCCTAACATCCTATTAGCTGAGGTGGATGTGCTTGTTGAGCATGTCATGTGGTACCAGAATCTGCTGTATGGTTGTTGCAACTTTTGGCATGGTGTTTCACTATCTTTCCCATTATCCACTGACCCATATTATAGAATTAGGACTTTCACTCTGTGCAGCACTGTTTTTTTTTCTTTTCTTTTTTTTTTTAATCTTTATTTATCAGACTTTTAAATCAATTTAACAAGTTAATCTTAACTTGACAAGAAATAGAGTATAGAGAACACAAATCAGAAGAAATATTCTTATACAAACATTATCTTTTTTAAATAATTTGAAGCAAGTTATGGGCTCTGCTGGCAGGAAGAAACAAAAGTGACAGATATTAGGTTTCTTGAAAGAAAAAAACCCTGTTTCCAGCATCACTGATTATCTGAGTGCACAACGAACTGATTAATTCTCAGCGCCCACATCCAGAGCATTAATAACACTTTAAGAGGCAGCCAGGAGCACTCACTGGTGGACACTTAGCTCCCACCAAGCCCACGGCACAGCAAAGCGCCTGCTTTGTTTGCTCTTTGAGTAGCTTTTAGCTACTTGTCCTAGCGTTTCCCAGAAAAATGCCCAACCCCATGATCTAAATGACAGAACAATATTCATGTAAAGTACTTTAGGGGTTAGGACATTATGAGCCCTCTGTTCATTGCATTAAGGAACAGAGAATCGAGTTACAAGGCATTCCTCACAAAAAACATGATGTCACCGATGGGCGAGCAGAGCAGATAGCTACAGTGCTAAGGAATATGGCACTCTGCGCCAGCTAGAGTAAAGGGTTTTCCCCATTCCGTGTTTCTGGAAAAGATGTTTAGTATGGAAGGATGACAGCATTGCAATACCCAGTTGCAATCATAATTATTATGTCTTGATTGAAGCGTTGTGTCCTGTTGTAGTTTTATCAATGTTTCTGCCGCTTCCATGTATTAAACCCTATTGTTTCGAAAATCGATTAGGGGATTGTGTGGGTAAAAGAACACACGGAACACCAATTCACATGGGCTTTTATCCACACTAGGAAGAAGCATTCCAGGAGAGAGGTGGATGCAGGGCTGAGAAAGTATTTAAGCGCGTACTTTTGATTTTCAAAAGCCTGCACATAAATCCGGATAGATTTTAGATGGATAAACTTTAGCCAGATAACTGGGGAAATATTCAAAAGTCTGCATTTAGTAAGATAACTCACAAGTCCTTTCAAAGAATTTATGCTCCTAACTTTTGTAGTTAGGCTCCTAAATTGGCCCTTTTGAAAATTTACTAGGGCTTAGAACCTAAATTTAGGAGCCTACGAAATGGGTGGCTACAGGCTAGGAGTCAGGGTGGAAAAACAAAGTTAGGTGCTTAGCACATATTTTCAGAACTGGGCACCTAATTTAGGAGCCTAAATCTAGGGAAATGAATAGCAGGCCTACATTTAGGTGCCTAACTTTATGCTCCTAAATTTATAAGAATTTTCAGCTGAAAACTTAGGCCCCTAAATTCACCTGAAAATAGGGGCCTAAATTTAAGAGCTCAGCTATTCTGGTATTTCGGCCGCTTTGAAAATTTCACTCCCCATGTCTTTGAGAATAGCAATTAGGAGAGTGTTTTCTGTGGTAGAAAGTTCCATGAAGAAGAACACAGCAAGTTCTTATAAGTGAAAACGTCCTTAGAGAAAATGCTGCTTTTACTGGAAAAAAAATCATTAGGGCTTTGGAAAATGTAATTTCATAGGTAGAATATTTTCAGAGCAAAGATCCCAGCAATACAGGTGGCCCTTATGAATGATAGCAGTGTCCAGGCCACATGGGCTCTTAGAAGTAGAGTTTGCGACGGCTCAGTAGTAGCATTGGCTTCTAAAGTCTCGGACATAGCCACTTCCGTGGCTCACCTCAAACTGCTTCCCCCTTATCCTTCTACAGCCCCAGCCCCAGTCCATCTGCAGTGCATCCAAAGTCTGTCATCGTCTCGGTATGCAGGAGCACAGGGTGGTTGCACATGAGGGCAAATCTTTAGATCTTTGATCTTATCTGATTGCCTATTTCAGCTTTAAATGTATTGATTTGAGGTTTTTCACAGCATGCGGTGCTCTGCCTCCACCACGGAGATCCTGTGATTTCTAAATTGTTTTGTCTGCTCCTTTCCACTGCATCTAGAAAATAGATTCTTAGTATTTCTTTTACAGTGAGTTCAGGGTTTCTGTTTGCATGCTCTGATGGTCTTTACTCATCACAAATGTGCCTGAGCAGTGCTGAACAGACTGAGACATTTTTTTTAGGAATGTGAAAACAACAAAAAAAGGAGCAAAAGCAGACAGTCCAGGGCACTGTGCTCACTAAATAAATAAATAGATAGACAGATAGATAGATATAGGAATGTGCACAATCTGCATGGCAATTCACCTTACAGAGGTGCTGTGTTATTTTAAACTATTATTAATGTTCTCTGTTTATTTTTTTTTCCAATTTTGGGCTAGATCCAGAAGTTTAACGGGCCTTAGTTTTGTTTTGTTTTTTAATTTTCGGATTGATAAAAAAAAAGGATCTGTTTTGGGTTAGATCCTTAAAAGGTGAATTCTCAAACACCACGCTTATAAAAAAAGGTACACGCGCACAAATCAATAACCATGTTTAAGATCACTTATGGCGGATAATTAGCAGGGGCAAACATATACGAATAAGTTGGCAAATCTACATACGTGTCTTTTAAAATGGCAACTTACATGTGTAAATGTTGGCATCGTGGCAGAACGCCCTTCGGCCGCCCCTTGTTTTACACGTGTGTATGTGCATGAGAAAGTGACAATACACGTGTATTTTGGATTTTCATAAAATGCGGAGTATGTGAGTAGAAGCTACTTCCATGTGTACGTGCTCATTTTTACACTCGTAATGTTTAGAAAATTCACCCATTGCCTCTCTCAGCAAACCCCTTCACTGTAAATATGGAAGTAAAAACTGTATTTGGAGTTTCAGGTTTGTCTCTGCCCCCAGTAATTTTGTATGCATTGTAGAACTCTATAATTGTTTCTGTGTAGAATAAAGGTCAACGTGCAATTTATAAATGAAACCTACTTATTGGAGCAACATAATACAATGACGACCAGCTTTCGTGAGCTAGGCATTGGGTTGACCTAAAGAAGGCAACTTAGTTTTCAAATGATAGCCAATTAACGAGGCATCATCTACAATTTATATTTCCACCAGGGATGTGCAGGGGCAAAATTTTGTTTCGGTTCGTTTACTTTGTTTCAGGGCTGTAGGGGGTCTTTTGGGATTCAGTTTATTAAATGTTTATTTCAGTCTGCAGAACCAAAAAAACATTAAAGAATTCCCCCCAAAATAACAAAAAACAATGCTTTTACCCCACCCACCCACAGCCACCCCTTAACTCATTCTCCACTTACCCCCTTATGGACAGACGCAAAGCTTGTTTTATAGCCGTAATACAACTTGGTGCCAACTGGCCCTGAGACCACTACCATTTTTTAAGTGGGACCCGTGGAGAAAGATTGCTCCTTTCACCCTTGCATGCAAGTCATTTTTATTTAACTCCTGATTAAGTCACTTGGAAGTTACCCTTCTAGTATTTTATATTAAAGTCGCTCTTATATTTCTTTCCCGTTGGCTTACGAGTTTCTCAGCCACTTTGCATACATTTCTTTAAAAATATCTCTCAGGTTTCTTCTCTAGCAAATTCTGCATTCTAGTCTACCTTAGCCAGTTAGTTATGCATAGACTTAAAGGGGACCATTTCTGGGTGCAAAGCCCACCAATAAACTCTGTACCCGTGGACCCTGTTCCTGATTTTCAAAGGGGAAAACTATGTACATAATATCTGAGAGAAAACTGTCTACAGCTGCAAAATATCCACAGGCTATGGACCTGCTTTTTCTGCAGGCAGATATTTGCTGGGGAAATAGCGCTCGTAGATTTGTAAATCCCCCAACTATACACGTTGCTTTCCAATGTTCCCTGATACCTCTCAATCTGGCTAAAATTATACCTGCCTTGGAGCCCAGCTTGCATTTTGAGCCAGACTGTGTGAGAGCAATGCTTACCCGGGAAACGATTTTGAAAACTGCCCTCAGGTTTCGTCTCCGTAGAGTTTAAATCTCAAATGATATTACTTGATCATCACAATCACTTTCTAGTTTGTAAGGAAGGCATTCAAAACCCATCCGCTCACCTGGTAGGGGAGTTTCCCTGCTGAGAGAGGTGGCTGAATTTTAGGAGAACGGTTAAACTTGCACACACTGGGCCTTCAAGGTATGCAAATATACCTAATGCATAGTCCTTGTGGATATCCCGAAAACCTGACTGGCTGTGGTGTCCATAGGACAGATTTGGGAGCCACTGCTTTGGGAAATGCAGAAACCTTGTTGCCCTTGTTCCCCTAGTTTATACCTAATCACTCCCGTTATTATTGTATGTGCCAGTGTGGTTGTTCTCTCGATCTGATCAATGAATATTAGTTCCATTCTCTTCGGTAATGGCGGCTGATTTATAGGAAACACCAGCTGCTTGTGACTGGCTCTTCTTGCACCTCATTTCGACCCCCAAATCCTCCATCCCTTCATCCGCCACGTCTTCAGTACCCTCTCTCTGGGGGGGGGGGGTGTGATATAATTCAAGGCTGGAATAGAGGGTAACCCCCGTCCCCTTTCTTTTTCCATGGGATCTTCTCTGAATGATGCATTAGGCTGGTTCCCAGTTCTCTTAGTTTCTCTCTCTGCACACTGAACAATTTCTGTTTCTTTAATAAATGTAGAGTTCTGGTTTCTTTAATAACAAAGGAGCATAATCAAGACAAAGAGGAGTCATTTTTCCCCGGAAGATGATAGTTCCGTATGACAGGCAATCCTGGAGTAGTCAGTCGCAAATCATTAAAGCAGTTTGAAGCGGTGGAGTGGTCTCGGAAGCAGACAGTGGGCTAGACAACAATGGGAGATTCATAAATGGGTTGATCCACAATTAATTTCTTTAAAAGATATGTTTAAAATTACCTCTTGCTGGGCCTTTGTGACTGCCTTAGACACCATCAACATTCAAGTACTGTTTACACATCTTGTAAGATATAAATGAGTAACTCTGAGAGATAAAGAGTCCAGTGGATCCCAGGATAATTAAGGATTATGTAAATTAACTCAATTCTAGGAAACTTGAAGGTAAATTTGAGAAGAACCTCACGGGCCTCCGTGTGCGCGTGGCTCCCAGCACGCGCACGTGGGCGGACCGATTTTATAACACGCAGGCATTGACGCCCGCATGTTATAAAATCGCCACATGCGCGTCCAATTTTAAAGTGGCACAGGCAAGGGGGGGATTTTGTTAGAAACGTGTGGTGACGCGATAGGGCATTTCCCCAGTTCCCTCCCAGTCCGCTCCAATAATATACGCGCCTGTATGCACGAATAACATTAAATTGGCTGTGTGCACGCACATGTGCATACAATTTTATAAGGCCCCGCACATGTGCACACAAATGCCGGCTCTACTGTGTAAGTGGGGGGGATTTTATTAGATACGCACGCTGACGCAATAACCCTTTTCCCCAGTTCACTCCCTGTTCACCCAGTTAACGTATTGGATTTCCTAACCCTCCCTTTTACACTTTTGACCCCAACTCTTAAAACCCTGCTGACGCGCCTAATTTTTTTAATTTTTATACTTACACACCGTCCATAGCAGAAGTAAAGTTACGCAGTAGGGGACCCCAGCGTGCGCTTGTGCACATAAACACATACACGCACATTTCGAGGTTACTTCCCGGAACGCCCATGACCCACCCATGCTCCACCCAGACCATGCCTACGCCCCACCCCTTTTTAAAAAGTTTTGATTTGTACGCATACCAGGAGATACGCATGCACTTGTGCGCTTTTTAAAATCCGCACAGTGTGCGCTGTCCCGAGACACACGCGTATCTCCTGGCATTGACACATAGGGCTTTTAAAATTGACCTTTAAGTAGGAGATACAAAATTAAATTTAAGAGACAAGGCAATTTCAGCAATACTCCTAATGCTCTGAAAACCAGAACATGTAACCCACAATCTCACCAGGATGACTCCTTATATTCAGACGCCTACATTAGCATTACAGGTTGTCACTACTTACCTAACAAATACATTTTATAAATGTGGGATCAGTCCAATTATTGCACAAATGTTAGCCTGCTTAGTCCACATCTTCTCAAAAGCATAAAGTAATGGAATTACCACTTGTGCCTATCCCCATGTGTACTGGGATTATGCAAGTTCCCACAACCTATTGTTACACATTCATTATTCATGTGCCTTTATTGCAGTCTTGGTGTGTACCTTTGGTATCTTATGTTGTGTTATTTCCATCAACGTGCCTCCTATGTTCTGGGAATAGATTTTGGGTTATTGTCAATTATTTTCTCAATCCTTCATCGTCTGGTATGCTAGTCCTTTGTGCTAGATTTATATGCTCCTGTTTTAATCATAAAAACTGCACCATAAACCTAACATCCCACAAGGTAAAAGAGTTGTGGTTTGTGAACAGATTAAACCCCCATTCAGTCCATAGGTTCATGTCAAGTACTGTACTTATGAGAAATCTCTTACTTGAAAGAGGATAAAATAAACATGTTTCAAGGGATACTCAAGGTTTAAAAAAAATAAATCAGAAATTTGACTTCAGACATTACTTCACAATTGAAGTAATCTTAGAAAGTCAGTTGCAATTGCTGGGGAAAAAAAACGGCAGTCATTGAATGGTCAAGAGTATGAACTGTTCCACCATGTGTTCATCTTGTTGGCTGCTTTCTCATTAAAAATCGCAATCCTCATCATCAGCAATTCCTTGCAGCTGAGGGTGATTGTTTTCCATAAATGTTCTCTCTTTAGATCTGAATATGGCTGATGAGGCTGGTCCAGGATCAACCAACTCTGCTGCAACTTGGATATGTGTTTTTGAGTGGGATGGTTGGCTCTGTGTTCCTGATTAGGTCCACAACAGACTATTTATGCTGCTCCCAATTTTCCACTTCCTGTTGACGTTGGAAGGTTTTGACATGCTTGGATCTTGGCAGCAGAATTTCTCCATCTGGGGTGATCCATGTATCGACTCTCATGAGTTGGTGTCAATGTTGTACTTTTTCATGTTGGCCTTGAGGATGTCCATGAAGTGCTTTCTCTGTGCTCCTCTTGAACTGGAAGCATAAAACTTTCTTCAGAAGTCTGGAGTGGACAACATGGCCGATCCAGCAAGGTTGGTGTCAGATAATCTAAAGAATGCTTCATGAAATAAATCAAGACACAGGCCACAACGTGATGAAATTTATTTCAAATTAATAAATTGCTTCCATTCTCTTATATAGGAAAGGTTTCTTCATAAGTGCTAATGGTTCCCAACCTTGATCTCATGGAACCCCAGCCAGGCAGGTTTAACAGGATATCCACAATTAATCTGCATTTGAAATATTTGCATTCACTGTCTCCATTGTATGTAAATATCTCAATCATGATCATTGTGGAGATCATGAAAACTCAACTAGCAGAAACGGCCCTTTAGAAAACTGCATGACTGATATATGCATATAATTACGTGCATACACACTGTATGCATGCACTTTTGCACACATAGAGGTGAATTTTAAAAGTCTGACGCTCATATTAATTAGGGGATGTGGAAAGAATTTGGGCTCACGCGTACCAAGCGGATTTTAAAAGCAGCCAATATAAGCAGGTATATCCCGCAGTGCACACGTCATATACATTTTCAAAAAGGTTTGAGGTATGGGCATGGGCTGGGCATTTCAGGGCGTGAATGAAAGATGTGCGTATAAACGCTGATGCGACCTGGTGTGCGCCAAGGCCATGTAACTTTACTTCTGCTATGGATGCCATGTAAGTTAAAATTTAAAGAAAATTAGGAAAATCTGCAGGGTTTGAAGGGTCGGGCTCACTGGGGAGCATGAAGGGGGGAGGATGGAGGACCTCTCTCTTAAGTAGATGAAGTGGGGATGAACTGGCAAAACTCGGAATGGCGTCGGCGTGCACCCATTTTAAAATCCCCTGATTTACACGGTAGAAGTGGGATTTGCGCACACGTGTGCGCCCACTTAAAATTTGGCACCCGTGCACGCGGCCAGGCTATTTTATAACCTGTGTGCATTTGCACGCAAAAGGGGCGGATTTTCAAAAGCATCTACATGCTTGAAACTGGGTTTTAGGCCCACCTCGTTGATGGTGTGGAAGGTGTTTTTGAAATTGCGACAACTGAAGAAAATCGGAGGTTGGTTGAATTTTGATGACTTTCGGACAATTATACAAGCTTTGGTATGCTGATTTTAGTTTACTGTAATGGGATTTTGTTAGGGGTGACAATGGAGAGTATACACCGGCTTCAGGTGATGCAGAATATGATGGCTAGATTAATGTTTGGCTGCCCAAGAAGATTTAAGTGCTAGGCCACTCCTAAATACATAGCACTGGCTCCGCATTGAGATCATGAGGTGAACCGGGGAGAAGGTACAAGTTATTTAAGGAAGCCAGTGAAAGATTACACCTTGGGACATAACCTATGTTCAGCCAATAGTCCTCTGTTTGTGGTGCCTGGGATTGAAATGATTTAAAACAGCGGGGTTTTGGTTTTGGAGGAAAATGTTCTCTGTTCATGGTCCGTCACTTTGGAACTCAGCGCCTTTGGAAATTAGTCTTAAGTCTAATTATTTAACATTTAGGAAGAAAGTGAAGGCATGGCCGGACCCAACTTTGTAACAGGCGTGAAGGTTAAGTTTTTAGTTTTTGTTGGTTATTTATTATGTTTTATGGAGGAGAAGTGATTGTAATGTTTTAAGATGTATTTTAATGCTTTTAATACTGAAAACCGCTCGCTCAGGCCAGCTTGCTGATTGTGCGATATAGAAAAGCTGAGAAATAAACTAAGTAACTAAATAAATAAATGCACTCTACCCATGTAAGTAGGCTTTTGAAAATTGCTAGAGTCCATGCCGTTGAATTGTCCATAGGATTTACCAGTTTAACTGCACTTTACGTGTGTAAATGGCTTTTGAAAATTGCTATAACAGTAGTTACATTTACATGTTATAAAAAAGCTCGCCTCCATGGGGCACAGGCCGACGCACACGCGCATGTGCACCCGCACACCGGTCTGAAAGTTACAGTCGTTACTTTTTGATTTTAATCAATAAGGTAACACCGATGCTCTCACCAGAACCAAGCGCACCAAACAGCAGATGGAATTCTGTGCACGCAGTTCTGCTAGGATAAATTTCAAAGCAAGCTTACCCACTGGGCACGTAACAGGCGGAAAATGTATGCAGCCTGTAATGACTCCCAAGTAGAAAAACTCGCAGGTAAGCTAGTCAGTATATTACCTCTTAAAATGGCTGTTATACTTATAACACCGTAGGGAAAAAAAACTGCAGGCTCACATTCCTTTCGTATTTGTTTATATTATTAGCTAGAAACTGGAGAGCTCTAGAATCAATGAAGTGAGAAACATGCCAGCCACTGCAGTCGGGTAAAGTGCTTTTCTAGTTAAACATCCACCAGAAGTTGATTGCAGAGCCGATTAGATATAGCAAACTATCTCCTGGCACCAGAAAGTCTGAACCCGGAGTGGACACTTGTCAATGTCCCATCCCTTAAGGTAGACCCATGAGTTCGCAGAAGGCGAGCTTTTAGTAGTACGAAGGTTGAGAGGATTGTGAGGACAGGGTGAGGAAAGGATAATGCTCCGACAAACCAAAATAAAAATCGCTGTGCTTTTTAACCTTTGTCGTAACATCAGAAGCCTGGGGAGAAAAAAAAACTCCCCATTTCAAATGTGTTTCTTTTTTTCAATGCAGTGATCCTACTCTTACTGCACCCAACAATATTCGACCGATAGGAAAATGTTTGTTCTTGCCAGGAGTTTCTTCTTCATACTGTATTTCAGACTGAACTTCTTCACCTCTCCAATATTTGTGGCTCTACCAGAACATTTGCAGCATCCGACAATCGACTCGCCACTCTCCCGCCCAGCTGCCAATGGTTTCTAAGCTGATGCGTGATGGGTTGTGCGTACACATCCTTTAGGGGCTGACACACCAAGCTGTGCTAAAAATTAGCCGCTATAGTGCTCGTTATTAACCCAGGTCAATGGATGATTTTGACGCGGCTTACAACACGGCAAAAGGGGGTCTGTTTTGCTAAAAAGTGCTTTACTGCATGGTAACGCTGCTGGCTCAGTCCCTCAGTTAGCTATGTTTGCACACCCCGTCCAATACTGGCTGGGAAATCTGTCAGAACCACAGAGCATTTTGGGCTCCGGTCATTACAATCAGACCGTCAGTAAGGCTGCCATCTAGCTGGCGCTTCACTTGAGCAGACTCTAAAAGGGCTTGAACTAACACAAGTTTGAGACTGCAGTTTTCACTCAGATTGAATTGTTATATAAGATAAAAGGTTTGTGTGTGCTCCCAAATTTCCATGAGGTCCATACTCAAAAACACTTTGGGGTAGATTTTAAAAGATAAGCGCACGCCTCCATGTGCGCACGGTTCCCGGCACATGCGCGCCGGATTTTATAATCCGCGGGCGGTGTGAGCGGTGGGGGGGAGGGGGGGGAATTGTACCAAATTACACGCAGCGACGCAATCGGGCCTCCCCCAGTTCCCTCCCAGTCCCCGATCCCTACCCCCTATCTAAGTAAAAGATTTTTTGTTACTTTTTTTACTCACTGCTCCCCTGCAGCAGAAGCAACTTGTGCGTGCTGGCCAACTGCCAGCGCGCGCTCCCCCGGGACTGCGGCTAATGCTCGCTGTCCTGGCCGGCCTCCGCCCCGCCCAGACCATGCTCCACCCCTTTTCAAGGGCCCGGCACTTGTGCGCGTATCGGCAGTTACGTGCCTGGCTGGACCATTTTGAAAATCTGCGTGGCACGCACAGGGCCCGGGCACGTGCGTAACTGCCAGAATTTGCATGCGGGGGCTGATTTAAAATTTGGCCATTTATGGATAACTCAGAAGTTATCCAGCTTAAATGAAGATTTGGGCACATATTCAGCCAAATTCTAGCTGGCTGGAATTTACCCAGCTAAGTTAGGGACGATCTGGGGGCATAACTGGGAGGAGTTGAATTGCTGGCTAAATTATCCAGCTAATTCCGTTATTCAGAGTAATCCAGATACCTTAGCCGACTAACCCCTAGATTCATCATTCTGCTGTATTTATAGCAGAATGATGTGTTGTGAAAAAAAAAAAGGGGGCAGAGCGATAGTGGGCAGCCGGCTGCATCGCGGCAGTGTGGCTGCACCGCACACTATTGCCCCCATAGCGCCATGGGAAAAGGTGTAGTTAATTCCCGCAGTGCTGCTGAGATATAACTCCGTCCAAACCCCCGTCTATACCCCTCCCCCTCTCCTAACCACAATAATACCACCTTGATAATAGCCCATCGCAAAATAAAGAATGACCCTGTAAGTCTGGTCGGGCCAAAGAGCTATCCTAAAGTTAGCTGTAAGATAGCCAACTAAGGGGGTCATTTTCTATCCCTATTGAGTGTGAAAAGGGACTTTTCGCGTGCGATAGCTAGATGGGGCGGAGTCAAGGGGCGGCGGCGGTACCGGAAGAGGAGGAGTCAGGGCATCATCGGGGTGGACGCGGCAGAAACTTCGCTCGCAGGGATATGGTAAGACCCGTTATCGCCGCCAGCAACACGCTCAATAGTACCACCTTTCACAGTGGCGCTGTTGGGTGCGAAAGCCGGCAGCAATAACACCGAGGTGGTGAGATCGCTACCGGTCCCCGCGCCCCGTTACTGCAGGATTCAATAAGAGGTGCAATCTTAGAAAATCCAGCCCTAAGTTAGCCGGATTAGTTTATCCAACAACTTTGCTATCCAGTGACTGAATATGGACCTCCATATGTCTATATTATCAATGACTTGACCCAATATTGGACCTACATGCATCCACCTGCAATCCATTTCACAAACATCTACCATAGTGCGTCATCCAATTGACTTTTTTCTTTATAAAGTGGTGTGATTGCTGTGTTAATCCACTCGAATGCACAGAAATAATGATTAACGAATAAAAACAAAATATATATCTATCAAGCAATACCTTTCTATTAGACTAACAATGCATTTCTTGACTAGTTTCCGAGAACTAAAACTCTCTTCTTCAGCTCTTTGTAGAAAGTCAATATGATTACAAACCCAAGACTATCCTGAATCATTGTTTCAGTTCCTGTGTGATGTTGTAACTGAGATAAGTATAAGAAAGTTTTATGATTGCCTTCACTGAGAATGGCGCCCACTCTTTAGCTCCATAAATTATACTAGACAAGGAATTACTGAACAGGCAACAGAATAATCGACCATGTGCAAATGGAGATTCATTCCTGCATAGTCATCCATTATCATGTATAATATACTGAGTGAATATACAACTTTGCATGGCTCTGGAAGATTGGGTCATCTTTGACGTTGAACAGTCCTTCCAACCAACCTTGGCCTGTGGCATACTTTGAGATAAAACTTTAAGTGCTAAAAGTCGAGTAATTGCACGTGCACATAAACACACGCACACACAACACACCTTTCTTACACTCATCATTAAAATCTCTGTAACCACAGACAGATTTATTTTCAGATAAAATATGTAACCTTTGCCTTAGTCAATATTTACCACTCGAGTCAATAATTCTTCATCATTGTTGACTTGAACAGAAGTCAATATCTACATAAACTGTACAAGTACCATAGCAGCCTCAATACTGTGTACATAGAATTATAGAGGGGGTATCCAGATGTTTCTAAAATGACAGAAAAAGAGGAAGAGGTTTTTGGTCGTGAGCTCCAGAATATTGCAAACAGGGGCTCAGTTTTGGCTTAACTTCCCATGTGAGTGTGTTATCAAATTCCAGGGCCTTCTTTTTTTATCATCTTGCTCAGATATCTGTCTGGCATATATCATAAAGAGGAACTAAATGTATATATTTATCAAACATCTATTATATAAGACATATTTTATACATCCAACCACATAAATAATGTGTTATATAATATGTAAAAAAAATTTTATTCTCAACCATACAATGTTTTCACAAATTAGATACATACACAATTTAAATATGACATCAAAAATTTCAAAGTTATAATTTTTCTAAACATATGTGGATACCCAAACTACCCAATTTTCCACCTAATATGCCAACAATAAGTACCCCAATTTTAAAATGTACTAACATTCATTCACACATTCACCCAATTACCTAAAAATTCCCTAGAATATTGCACTTATCCCAAAACCATGAATTACAACCCAATTTTATAAACACAAGTTCAGCATATAGGGATATCGAGATATGGTTTTTACACAAGATATTTTCTTTATCAATTTATCAATTTTTTAAAACACCCCGCACAACGGGAGTTATTATCAGGTTATCCCACAGGTTATCCTTCATATTATTATTCAACTATCTTGCTGCCCCCACAAGGGGATCTCAGTATCCCGCAGTACCGACTCTTCCAACAGTTGTAATGGTATCCACATCAGCTCAATCTTCCCATAAATATCTAACCATCTCATCTATACGGAAAAGTCTCTCCATCCGACTCCACATAAATTGTTGTACAAGAGGAATTTTCACAATTACTTTAAATAAATTTGTTAACCAAATTCCAAAATGGTTATAACATAATCCAAACTCCGTCAACCAGGACCTTTCTCCGACAGCATGAATAATGACCTATTTCCTATTGCAGTAACGATTCACTTTCTCTTCACATCGCCATTAGTTAGACTGTGTTCATACCGCCGAGGTTCAACGTCTCCTCGAATCAGATATCTGTCTGCCAGAGTTCTGTTAGGACTGTAGCTACTCTCGCCTCCTCTCCCCTCCATGCTAGCACCATCCATTCAGATGGTTATCCAGTAATTGTATTAGCAGTCTAACTACTACTACTGAATTATTTAAAAATATTTTCTTGAATTTGTGATTTGGTTCCTTTTCAGTCTGTGGACTGTGTATGCAATGGAAATTGATATATTTCCTGTAATATTTGTTTCTTTATTGGCAATGGACCCTGGCAGTTTTCTCCTGTTCTTCTGGGCTTCCAACTCAGTTGGAACTGGGGGTTGGGATCTGGCGCCACCAAACCTTTATTTGCAACTACCCGGGGATATTTTCTCTAAAATTCAGGGCCACTTAGCCAGATAAGTAGGGACTTATCTGGCTAAGTGGTGGTGTTTAAATATTCGGCTGAATTCAGCAACCACCACTTAGTATTTATCTAGCTAAGTGATGGGTGGGATGGGGGCATAACAGGGATGAGCTACTTACCTAGCTAAGGCCTGGATTTTCTAAGGTCACAGACCATAGAAAATCCTCCAATAACGGGGGGTGGGGTGGCAAAGCAGGGGGCGGGCCTGCGAAAGCCGGCAGCGATCGCACCTCCGCGGTGCAATCGCTGCTGGCTTTCGCACCCAATAGCCCCAAACTGGCAGCGAAAAGGGCCCCCTACCTTTTCGCCATCAGCAACTTCTTCGCAGAGTCAGCCCTGGTGCCGGCCCGACTCCTCCTCTTCCGGAGCCAACTCCGCCCCCATTTATCCTAAGTTAGCCAGATAAATGCCGATATTTGGACTTATCTGGCTAAGTGAGACATGCTATCGAGCAGCTCTATATTTGGTAAACTTATCTGAGCATATTCAGAAGTCCAGCTGCAACGCTGAATATCTCAGTTAAGTTACCCAGATAAGTTTATTCAGCTAATTTGTTAGCCAAATAAGACCTGAATATCGAGGCTTCCTATTTCATGTCCTCTCCCACCTCACCAAAGTCAGTGGCAATGTTAATTTATTCCATACAAAATGGCCACTGGCTAGGCCCAGACCCAGACTGGCGCCATTTTGTACGGAAGAAATTAAAAACACTGCATTCCTCATGGATTACCTTGGTCCCATGAAGAATGAAAAATATAGTAAGAGGGTCTGAGGGGGGAGGGAGACATTGGTGAGGATGCCCAGGAGGGTTTTTTTGTTTTGTTGGTGGAAAAATTTGTTTTTTAATTAAATTTAAAAAAATGAATGAAAAGTTGTTAAAATGTACTGTTTTGTTTTAAACAAATACACATCCCTATTATATCCTGCTAGAGCCCACAGAAGAGGGCAAAGACATAAACTATTATTAATGAAAATTCTCAAAAAATAGTCCAATATTTGCCGCAAACAAAAGAATCACCGATAAATACACACGTATTGCAGACAAATTATGTCATGAAACCTTGGGTGGTATGAAGGTCCTTTAAATTACCGTACATAATTCGTTTGCAAATATCCTATTCATTTGTTTGCCTTGCTATATGTGTGTATTTATCGATAAACTATTATTAGCCAGGTTGACCTGGGAAAGCTACTATTTCTCCTTAGGAGTGAGCAACAGGGTATAGACCTACTTCTTGGAGTCCTGCCTGGTACCTGTGACCCAAATTAATCATTGTCAGGGGAAGTGTGCTGGGCTTGATGGACCTTTGATCCAACGTAGCATGGCATGACTTATGTTCTGTGCACCATGTTACATAATGATACCGGGTCAATATTCAGCTAAGTTAGCCAGATAATCTTCTTTTGTTAACTTGAATCAGATGTTCAGTGGGGTGAGTGTGCCCCTGAATATACCTGGCTATCTAAATGTTATCTGGATAAGTTCATCCAGCTAACTTTAGGGCTCCTTTGAGGAAGTCCTAGTAAGCCAGCTAACTTAGCTGAATATCGACGTCATCCGGCTAAATTAGCTGCATAACCTTATTCCGCCCTTCAACATCCCCCAGACCAACTGTGACTTATCCAGCTAAGTTTTTGACTGGCTAACTACTTCTCTGAATAAGTCAGGGGCAATGAAAACGGTGGGATTTTCAAAACCTGTGGTCTGTCCGGCTAAGTCTGGAACTTAGCTGGACAAACCATTTCATTATGGGACTTATAATTCTTATTTTTTAATCTATCAGGTGGTTTCTCTCATTGCACTGTTGGAAAGATGGAAACCATTTTGAACATTATCTTTGTTGATTTCATAAACTATCACATCCCATCTAGTGTTAGCAACAAATCCAAAAAATTAAAACATTGGAAACAAATATCCATGGATTTTATATGGACACAATTAGCAGTTTGGTAGTTATATATTAGCTATATTAATTACACCATATTAACTGACCTCTCTCTAGCCTTCTCCCATACCCCCAAGTGCTCATTATACTAAATATTAGCAAATATTAAAACTCCCCCCTTCATCCTGACAAACCATCTCCATTAATCACTCAGAATATAGGTCCAATTTTGAGACATCCTTCCCGTCTCAACATATCTTATTTCTTAGCTCTTTAGGTAAGGCTGAAAAGAATGGAGACCACATCTCTCAAAAGTTTGACTAACATTATTAGCGTATACACAAGGATGGCAACTTTCAAACCAGCGTTTGCATGCACTTTGGTGCATGTGCGTCAGTGCGCACTCAGGTACACGGCCATTTTATAACTTGTGCGCGTATATGTGGCGTGCTATCAAATAGTCTGACCATGCCCACATGTGCGCCCAATTTTAAGTGGATGCACCTATGCGCCTAAATCCCACTTGTGCCATGTAAGTTGAAAGATTTTAAAAGGGGGGGGCGCGTCCACACCATTGCCAGTTTCACCAGTTCATCCACAAGTTCATCCAGTTAATTGCTAGTTCCTCCAAACTGCCCTGGTTTGAATGTCTGCACTCCCTTCCCCCAGTTACCCCAGATCCTTTAAACCCCTGAGAAATGGCTCTTCCTTTTTATTTTCTAACTTACACCTCCTCCATAGCAGAAGTAAACTTACGCGGCAGGAGATCTGGGTGTGCACCAAGGTAAGTATTTACACGCACATCTCTTGGCCACGCCCCAAAACACCCATGTCCCGCCCAGAACTCTCCCATATCTCACCCCTTTTTTGAAAACCTTTGAGATGTGTGAACTCTGGGAGATATGCTCGCATCTGGGTGGCTTTTAAAATCCCCTAATTGATGCATGTGCCAGGCTTTTAAAATCTACCGTTATGACAGAGTGGCCATCTCTGTTCATCAAGAGTCACAAACAGGCTTGATTTTCAGGATATCTATAATGAATATGCATGAGATATGTTTGCATACAATGGAGGCAGTGCATGCAAATCTATTTCATGTATATTCAATGTGAATATCCTGAAACCCTGGACTTTTTGATGCTCTTGAAGTCTGGAGTTGGTCTCCCCTGCCTCTTTCATCATCTCCACACAGCATTATCAAGTTAGGAATATGGCTTGCCAACACAGGAATTCTCAGGTATGTTGGAATTGATTGGGATATAAATAAACTTTTGTTGCCTGGGATGAACCATTTTGGATCCTTCATGCCTGACTTTTCTGCTCAACCATTCATGTCTTCCTAATCCTCTCTTGCTCATGAAACCCAGTGGCCAAATACTTGACAACCTCCTGTGGCCAGAAGGGTAGATTGCAATTCATTCTTGAACTGCCAGAACAAGCTAAACTAGTCCCAGTGCTACACTCACCCCTGTTGTTGTTCTAACCGCATATTATGGGCCTTGTTAATTCTGAACAAAGATTCAGCTTGCACTCCTCCATGGATTACCCATGGTTGAGTTTAGCATCTCGCTTTCTTTACAATATTATTCTAAACTGGTCATCGGGTTTGCATAGTTGATGGGATTGGGGGTATGTTACAAAATCAGCCTGATCTCAGTTTTCCGTAAACACCCCGGGGAAGCCAAGACTCAGCAGTTAGGCTTCAAATCTTTGTGCCTTTCCGAGAGAGGATATTGGTATGCATGCGAAGGCTATTTAGCATGCATGCATAATAGCATACTATGCATATAAGCCCTTGCATGCACACTAAATGGATCTGGTAAGACGTTAGCTGATATCTGCTAAAATTAGTGCATAGGAACATGTAAGTTAAGTACATTAGATACAAATTAGACTTTAGTGGGCAGGTGGGAAATAGCATGGTGGGGTCTCCTCCATGCGTGCTCACAGGGTCGGGAACTTTCAAACCAGCCCACGCCCAGGGATGAGGCTGTTTTATAGTTTGCTCACGTATATGCGCGCATTTTATAAAATAGCCTGGCCGTGCGCACATGTTCACCAAATTTTAAATGGGCACGCAAATCCCGCTTCTACCGAGCAAGTCGGGGGATTTTAAAAGGGGAGCGCACCCACACCATTCCCTGTTTACCAATTTGTCCACCAGTTAACAGCTAGGTCCTCCAACTTCCTCTGATTTGTTAGCCTACACTCCCCCATGTTACCCCAGACCCTTTAAACCCCTCGGAAATGGCTCGATCCTTTTATTTTAAGACTTACTCTCCCCCCTCCCCCCAGCCTATCAGCCCCTGGAGGTAAGAGGAGGTTTGCTTAAGCTGCTCTGTGCTCTAGCACTAAGTTCTGGATACTGTGTTTGGGCAGAGGGGATTTATGGGGAGCAAATCAGCCTTTGTGGGGCTCATAGAGGTATCGTTATCATTTCTTTGCTGGCTCCCATAGTAAAACTTTGCGAAATGGCTGTAAACTCGCAGGAAATCCGGCAGGTTAGTGCATTGGCTTCTTTAAGAGTTACGTGCCTAACTCTACCTTCATCACACCCTTTTGATCAAATTCCTTCCAAAATGCTACTTCTCATTCCTGATACTATATCAAAATCCCTTGCCGAAATTATAAACTGTTCCCTCTCCCAGGGTATCTACCCAGATGATCTAAAAACAGCTTCAATCAAACCCCTCCTAAAAAAACCGAATCTAAATCCAAGTGATCCCAACAACTTCCGCCCTATTTCCAACCTTCCATTCATAGCCAAAATAATGGAAAAATTGGTGAACACCCAACTTTCCAACTACTTGGAAGACCACGGCATTCTGTCTCCAAACCAATATGGTTTTCGAAAAGCTGCAAGCACAGAAACACTACTTCTTGCACTTTCAGACTTCCTCCTCGCCGGCATCGATAAAGGCAAAGCATTTTTACTAATCCTCCTCGACTTCTCGGCGGCCTTTGACACCGTCAACCATTACCTCCTCTTAAAACAACTAGCAAATATTGGAGTGACAGCTACTTCACTAACATGGTTCAAAACCTTCCTGGAAAACAGAGGATATAGGGTCAAAATTCACAATACAGAATCCCAATATCACCACTCCACCAGAGGGGTGCCACAAGGTTCATCCCTCTCACCCACCCTATTTAATGTATACCTCCTACCACTCTGTCAACTACTCACAAAACTATGCCTTAAACACTTCCTCTTCGCGGACGACGTACAGATTGTGATCCCTATAAAAGATTCAATCTCGTCAACAATGGAATATTGGGATAGTTGTTTACTAGAAATCAAACACCTCCTTACCAGCTTAAACCTAGTCCTTAATGCGTCGAAAACGGAATATCTCCTTATAGCACCTGAAAACAACATCACGCTCTCAAAGCCACCTACCCTCCTACAAACAACCCATGTAAGAGATCTAGGAGCCATCCTAGATAACCGTCTTAACCTCAAACCATTCATAAACCGAACTACAAAAGACTGCTTCCACAAATTACATATTCTGAAAAGAATAAAGCCACTTTTCCACGCGCAAGATTTTAGATCAATCCTGCAAGCAATAATCTTCTCCAAACTAGATTATTGCAATTCTCTACTACTAGGCCTCCCAGCTTCTTACACCAAGCCTTTACAAATGGTACAGAACACAGCAGCTAGAATACTTACAAACTCCAGGAAAATCGACCATATCTCCCCCATCCTCAAAGACCTTCATTGGTTACCGATCCACTTCAGAATTATGTACAAAACCATCATGATTATCTACAAGAACATCCATCAACACACTCAACTTGACTTACAAATCCCTTTTAAAAAATACACAGCCGCCAGACCCATCAGGGAACATTACAAAGAATCACTTCAGGTACCTCATGCCAAAACTTACCAACATAAATCCTACAGTTCAAGAGCTCTTTCATCAGCAGGTCCAATCCTCTGGAACTCCATCCCACCGGACTTAAGACAAGAACCATGCGCCCCAACTTTTAGGAAGAGACTAAAAACGTGGCTTTTTAAAAAAGCGTTCCCAGAACTGGATTAAATTCCCCACCCATCAGCACAAACACAAAGTTAGTGAACTGTAATAAACCCACTAACTTCATACGCAGTCACAGCATCTTATTATTATAATTCACAACAGCATCATATTTGATCATTTTTGCTACTCATCTATATTTTTATACTATACATATTTATTAATTGATACAGTTGGCTAAAATGTTAATATTCTTCCTTCAATTTCCTCCCCCTTTCAGATCCTAGTTATTTTTCCCTGTTTTTTGTAACTTTCTCACATCCTAAATATTGTTATTATATCTGTTAAGTTTCATTCTATATGTGACGTTGAATTGGGAAATGTTTTACTATGTTACTCTCTGCCTTTACTCACATTGTTAATTGTAAACCGGGTTGATGTGATTCCATCATGAAACTCGGTATAATAAAAATAATAATAATAATAATAATAATAATAAATTCAGCACAGACTTCAGCCCAAACTTTCAACGTGGGTACAGGGCCCAATGTTTGTTAGCAGAGTGTGAGTAGATTAATGCACAGATTTTCAAAAATCAGAAGCATAAGCGTAAATGCTGTCTCTGCTCCAACTCCAGCTCCTGAAACGCGTATAATGCACGTGTAAGTACACTTCCAGGCATACAACCCCCTGGCAGGTTTCAAAAGCCCAGCTGTGCGCATAAAGACATGCCTTATGTGCCTAAATGTTGGTGAACACTCAGTCCTAAATATCAAGCTCATTGTTTTTTTGGAAGGAAGTTGGGGCTTTTTATTTCACAACTCTGGTTTTCCCATTCACATGGATGGCTTATATTTTGCCAGGTCATGAAAGCTCTCCCAGCGGATAACTGTAAAAATACAGGGATCATGCAATCAGCTCCGCTGCCCTCAGCATCAGGTAAAAAGGAAAAAGGATAATGCTCCCTCAGGATGGAAGAGCTTCACACAAAGTTACATTGCATGTAATCCTGGGCTAGCTTAGGGTAATTAAACCCCACGTTGTATACAGGATCAAATACCAACCGCTGACGTTACACGGCGAAGCCATTCATCTGAGCATTATGCAAGTAACTCTGGTCTTTGTTAGCTGGAAGTCATAAGCACTCTCAGTTTTAGTACGTCCTTTGCATGGTATTTCATTACACACGCTATCTTTTTAAAAGCAGCACTTAAAAGTCCTCGAGCTGGTAAACCTAGTGCTGCTTCTCACCTGTCCAGGGATGTACTACGAGGATAAGTTACAAACAACTGCGTGCAGTGGAAAATGTGCTCGTACATGGCTGCGAGCAAATCTATGCTAGTATTTTATAACCCATGCCTATGATATTCACGCTTTTATAAAATATGTGTATCTCTACCCCGCAACATACGCGCGTGTATAGGTTTATGCACGAATACATGCAATGTGTTGAAAGGCCGTATACCAATCCATTGAATGTGTGCACTGTTCCTACCTATTTTTAAAAATATGCATGTGTGTGTTATATGCGCAAAAATGAAGTAGGACTTACTTGTGTAAGTCAGTGTATTTTAAAACATATGTGCATCAAGGAAATGACCAGTTTTCGCAATCAGTCCACCAGTTCGCCCAGTTCTTCTCCAGTTCATTGACACCCTCCTGGCTTTTAAGCCTGAACTGGCCCCCGGTTCACCCAGACCTCCCACCCAGTCAGGATTACACAATAAACACATTTAATATCACTTAGGCCAGATAATTTAGCAGAGGTAAAATTGGCAAATCTACGTGCCTGTCTTTCAAAATAGCAACTTTATGACATCAATGTTGGCTTCACCCAGAATGCCCCCTTTCTTATGCACACATATGTGTACACAAAAGTGAAAATACAAGCGTATTTCCAACTTTTATAAAATATGAAATACACATGTCATCTGCTTAGCCCGCAGAAGGCTTTGAGAATTCATCCCTGCGTGCATTACATTTGAAAACTGGGAGGGCAATAAACGGGCACGAGTTGAAACAAAATGTTAGCAAGGCTGGGTAGCTGTTTCTGTAGGAGAAATAACACAACATCTAAAATCTCAGTGCGGTTAAGGATTCTGAAAGCCACATTTTATGATCCACGTTCTGAATGATCCAGCACCTACTTTTTTGATTATTAGTATGATTGTTACGATACTGTATTTGAAAAGAGCACTCCGATTTGTGGCACATCATATGAATTTACGCAATAACTTAGGGCTTTCTTTCAAGTTTAACAGCAAACGCGGAGGTGAGGGGTGAGATGCATGCTAGCTGCAAAACCCTATGCCGGACACAGGACGCAAAGGGATAGATACGAGTGTCGGATGAAAGCAGGATATAGCAAAGGTATAAAAAGCTGTCGAGTCAGTTTGCTTGCACAATTTTGAAATGGTTCAATTTTTTTTTTTTGCCCAAGGCTTCAATCTCCTGAAGCTTCTGAAAAAGAAAACAAACCACACACACACAATAATTTTGAATTTATTTGAAATATCTTATTGATTACTTCCCTGGCTCGTAAAAGAGTGGTTTACAGCAATAAACATGCATAATAACACAAAAACATATCAATCAGAAACAATGCATTGCAGAATGTGCTGATTACACATTCCACAACGCATAAAAATACTACCAGACCACATTTCCTAGCTCCATAATTTAGGAGCTATACACTCCACAATATCTTAAAATACCAATTTAAAAAGGACAACCAGCACTTAAAATACCAATTTAAAAAGGACAACCAGCACACTATCACCTCTGGACTGTAGCCAGTCCAGAGGTGATAGTGTGCTGGTTGTCCCATAGTAACATCTGCCCTTAGCTGGAGCCCAGGGGAATACCAGTGAAACTTATCTTTCAGATTCTTCGGTCCCAATCCCCATCCAGCACGGAAAGTTAAAATCGAGATTTTAAACTGAAAATGTGCCTTAACCGGTAATCGATGTAATATGCAAAGCACAGGAGACACAGATCCTCCAGGGGAGTGTCCTGACACCGCCCGTGCAGCCGCAGTCTGGACCACCTGCAGCAAACGTATGCAGCAAGCTCTCTGGGAATGTGCTCAATTTCAGTACTGAGCAAAAGTCGCCGAGTGTTGGTTTTTGTGCATAGACTTTTTTTGCTTTTAAAATCTTTTTGTGGCTTTGTTTTCTCTCCCAGAAGTTGCAAAAAAAACCAAACAAAAAACCCCATTAAGTTTTGGGCAAGAGGCTCTGCATTCCGAATTGTGCAGGATAGCCAAGTTGCAGGCTTTTTTTTTTTTTTTTTAACTTTTTCTACCCAAAACATAAATCCGGCCCAAGAAGTGACAAAAAGTAACATTTTTGTCTGTTCTTCTTATTCAAGACTCTCATTGCTCTGCTGTTCCTAGATCCCTTAAAAACACTTTTGTTAAAATTGCCTCAGTTAAATCAGACTACATGATTCTTGGATCTAATTACTCATATTGTAAAAACATGTTTTCGTAATGAATGCACACTTTTCTACTAAAAACTAAGCCTCCACTCTTGGTTTGATCTCCTGCGTGACCTCCCCTCCCCCCTTACATATTGGTGCAATATTATCATATCTCCACTGAGTGGATGCTTTCTCCAAACTGATAAAGTCATGAGTTGTTCATATGTTCAAATATGCAATTTGGAGTCAGCCAAACTATTAGGTAAGATGTGACAAACTAGGGCAATGCTCCCTAATCCAAATGCATAATCTCTGGCACAGTGTGCACTGAATTATTCCTGAAGAGAAGTGAGACAGAAGATTTTAACATATGTGCAAAGTCAATTGTTTGGATTAAAATACTCACTAAATTCATGAACAAGCAAAACACAGTTGGCTGCAATATGAGCATGCACTGAAGAGTCTGTGTTGGATTCACTCCGTCACTGCAAAGCAATTCATGCCTACAGCTGAGACAAAGTCATAATTTTAAGATTAATTGGGAGGCTCCCTGTACTATGTTGCTTTATTTTCTGGTCCACCTTGTTTTGTGATGAAGATTTTCCTTTCACAAAGGATGCCAGGCCAAAGGTCAATGCCCTTTGGAGCATCTGGAGCAGTTCTAACTTCCTCAGATTTATCTATTTCATCTAAACCAGCTGTAAAAAAAAGGAGTGCAATAGACTGTTGAATTTTTTTATGTACCAATAAATACAAGTCTATTCTGTGGTGGGGCCTGAAACTTGGAATACTGCCCCTCTAGATATTAGATTGGAATTTAATTTTGTTACTTTCTGTAAGAAGGTTAAGGCCTGATTATTTCCTTAGAGATTGGTCCAGCAATGGACAGGAGTTTTGTATTCAAGCGCTTATTTTTATTTTTATTTGTTTATGTTTTTTAAACTTTTTATGATTGGACAATTTATTTTATATTTTATGGTGTACATTGTGTTAATGTGAACACTGTATTTTATTTATATTTGTATGATTTTAAGACTGTACACTGTTCTGATAGGTTTGTACCTGCATGGATGGTATATAAAAATAAAAAATCTGAAATAAATAAATAAATATTACACAGTGTTTTTACATTTATTCTTTTGTAACCCAACACAAGACCCTATATGGGGTTTAAAGCTAGAATCTTTTCGGATGTCTCACGTTTAACCCAGGCTGAAAAAAGGATGTTTCTGGCACTTCATTGGGAAGTTGCTAGACTTGGTGCCGTGTTCGTCCTCAGATTCAGTATGAAGGGTTATTGGATTATATCTTCTGCGAACCTGCGGCGACTTTCAGAATTTTTCTTCACAAAACATCTCAGCAGCAGTTTTAGCCCAGGCACATTTGCAACAAAAGCCAAAGGGAAACAACCTGCATGGTTTCCTTCTGCAAAAGAGCAAGTGCAAAGTGAAAAGCATTGAAAGCACCAGCGCCGTTAGTGCCGGTGACCAAGTGGGGAAGGAAAATAGGATGCGAGGCTTTGGAAATCCCCGTGCCTGCACGCGGTTCTCGTCCCTAATCACGCCTACAGGCTATAACCACATGCGCCATCCCTTTAATCGCATTTGGGGAGGACAGGTAAGACACTGTACCTGGGTAAATGCCTGGGTAAATGGCTTTGAATACTTCCTTCCCGAAGGGCTCACTCTTAGCTCGGGGGAGTCCTAAATCGGGGGGGGGGGTCGATGTCTATTTTCTTCCTCTGATTTTCTTCCTTTGATGGCACTGTCGGGGAGCGGTGCTGCAACCAGTCCTCATGACATTCCCCCCCCCCCCCCCCCCCCCCCCCGCAGTTACCCCTCATGAATATCCATGAGACGTATTTGCAAATTCATGCTGTGCATTTTAATGAGGGATATCCCGAAAAGCACAGCAGGCTGGATGGGAACTCAAGGAGCAGCTTGAGCACCGCCATCTCAGAATATCATTGTTTATATTCCGGGTTTCATCCCATCTCAGAATATCATTGTTTATATTCCGGGTTTCATCCCATCTCAGAATATCATTGTTTATATTCCGGGTTTCATCCCATCTCAGAATATCATTGTTTATATTCCGGGTTTCATCCCATCTCAGAATATCATTGTTTATATTCCGGGTTTCATCCCATCTCAGAATATCATTGTTTATATTCTGGGTTTCATCCCATCTCAGAATATCATTGTTTATATTCCGGGTTTCATCCCATCTCAGAATATCATTGTTTATATTCCGGGTTTCATCCCATCTCAGAATATCATTGTTTATATTCTGGGTTTCATCCCATCTCAGAATATCATTGTTTATATTCTGGGTTTCATCCCATCTCAGAATATCATTGTTTATATTCCGGGTTTCATCCCATCTCAGAATATCATTGTTTATATTCCGGGTTTCATCCCATCTTAGAATATCATTGTTTATATTCTGGGTTTCATCCCATCTTAGAATATCATTGTTTATATTCTGGGTTTCATCCCATCTCAGAATATCATTGTTTATATTCTGGGTTTCATCCCATCTCAGAATATCATTGTTTATATTCTGGGTTTCATCCCATCTCAGAATATCATTGGTTATATTCTGGGTTTCATCCCATCTCAGAATATCATTGTTTATATTCTGGGTTTCATCCCTTTGCGCTTGCTCACTTTTACTTTCAGGACTTCAGCCCAATATGAGGGAATACACTCGGGAGCATCGCTGCAGCTGTGCGGGCCAAACAGCTTTTACCATTTGGTTTGCGGTTTTCGTTTCATTCTTGCTTGTATCGGTTTTGGTTCATGTCCTTATGTGTATTAACCCCCTGTCCATTGGGGGGGGGGGGGGAGGGGTCACCTTCTCTGCCTTGGGGAAGCCTGGGGTAACTCTCCCAAAGCGAGGGATTAAGTCTCTGTGGGGGTCGTAGGCGAGGGGCAGCTGAGCTGCGAGGCCAGACTGAGCGCAGGACGCAGGCCCACAAGCTCGACACAAAAACCAATGTCCACAACCAGACTGGTGCTCCAAAAAGGAAAGGCAGCTTAGAGAGGCAGCTTCAGTCGCTGCAGATAAGGTACAGCTCCCAACTTCCTAGAAACGCCAGGCGGACTCTTCTGTGTGCTTCCTAGAGGGCCTCGGGCCCTCTCTATTACAGTCCATGTAGACCTGAAGAGCCCGCAATGTAAAGATGTCTCCTCCTCCTTCTGTGGATCCTCACGCAGTGACTTTATCTCCGGGGTGGCTTCCAGCTGCTCTCCTCCCTTGCAGTAAGAGGAAACGGGAGACCCTCCACCCCGTCTCCCGCCCGGCACAGGCGTTTCTTTCTTGCCCCAGCAGGTCCCTTTCAGTCCCTTTAACTCTTAAATCCTGTCCCAGATGCTTTACCCCGGCTCCCTTGAGACCCTGTTGGGGGATCTCTGCCAGTTTCTCCCCCTTTCCCCTTGGATCGCCTGGAGAGGGCTCAGGCTGCTGCCTTCTCTTCACCCGGTGATGTGGTTGAGATTTGTTTTATGCCGTTTCAAGTGGATGCGCATCCCTTGATGCTCAGCTCTCGTGTAACGACCCTGGGGCGCCCCGGGACGACCCTGGATACCCTTTCCCTCCCCCTTTGACCTTCTTATTATTTTTTTTAAGTGTCTATTTCTTTGTTCTTCAGCCTCTGCCTGCTGTTTATGTTCAAATCTGTGTCTGAGTATTAAATAATCAATAAAGAGAGAGTTTTAAAAAAATGAACGCAGGGCATTGTCGGAATCGTTTTCTGTCCATTTCACAATTTAGATAATTGCAATCTAAAAGAAGATTTCTTTCAGAAAAGGGGTGGAAGCTTTTTATTTTAGAGAAGCTTTCAACTCATGGGCTTTTTAGGGGTGTCTTATGTTTTGTGCACATTGCTATGCTTTTTTTATGTTTGTACGTACGGTTATGAATGGTGTTATGTAAATATGTAATCGGAGCATTCGGTACTTTTAAATACCGATGAGATGTTCCCAACGTTCGTCGGTATATAAAAGATTATAAATAAATAAATCGCTCCCCTATCTCTGCGCTTATCGCAAATTACATCGGCCGAACTGCTCGCCCCTCGCCTTGCCTGAGATTTCGGGGATCCTCCCAGGGATGAAACCGGTTATGCGTTTCTGATGAAAAGTCAAACGGAGCCCTGCTGCTTTAATAAAACCGAATGTGAGGGAAGCGCCGCGTTTCCCCTCCCCCCCCCCCCCGTTTCGACTGGGCCACTTCCACCCGCTCCTTCACGTTTTTCAGCTCATTCAGAAGCAAGGCTGGGATCTGCGGCCTCGAGCCTTCCTTCGCAACAACTTGGGGATTTTTTTTATCCCAGCACCCGCAGCTTATCCGGTCTGCTCATTGCAGTGACCGTCATGGGGGGGGGGGCACGCACCGGGACTCTTTCCTGAACTCTGCAATCATGGTCCCTAAATCCAGCCACCACTAGGTGTCACCACTGAACAACGACTACGATGCTGTCCCTTCCAGGGGTGGGGGGGATGTGAGGGCCACCTCCGCAGCATCCCTAGCCCTGGCTGACCCTGGGGAGGGAAAGTTCTGGACTGGGAATAAAAACCCAAGCTCCGCCAGTGGGCCACCGGGGCAATCAACCTTCTTTTTCTCTCTCTTCAATTTTCCTGCTGTTCTTCCGGGCTTCCAGCCCCTAGCACCTCCCCCACCCTGCTTTTATCTATCCCAGCCATGGCAGTAACAAGTCCCTGCCCGGGGGCCACAGATTGCAGCTCCTTCAGAAAGCCAATATGTGAATACCATCAGCCTGGCCACAAGGTGTCACTGTTGTATGATGGCCAGTACTCCCCCCCCCCCCTAGCGGCTGTGAATTCTGCTTCTGCAGCAGGCCCCTCCTGTGGGGGGGGGGGGGGGTTGTTTCACTCTTTCATTTAGCCCAGCCATCACAGCAACATCACGCCGAGGCTCTCTCTGGACCCGGTACCTGTCTGCTCCGAATAGCAGCAGCGGACGTTGCCCACTGTGGAGTGGCGGAGACTCCCAACCAGACCTAACTAGCTGGGGAAACAGAAGCAGGGCTTAAGAATCGAACGCGGGTCTCCTACATAGCAGCGTGCAGTCCTGCGCCATCGGGCCAGCCCCAGGGAACCAGTGTGTCTGGGAATCTGAAACCCAGCCTGCTCCTACGTTTAATCTTCCGTGTGCTCAGAATATGAAACCAGCAGGTCCCTGGCAGGTATCTCAAGGGTGTGCAGTAATAATCCTTGCCTTTGACTCCTAAACAATGGATTAGAATATTAATTTTAAATTTACAACAACAAGAGCGCTTCCTCGACAGGTCCTTCACAGTCAGTTAATGCCTTGCCTGATTGGAGGGCCTGAAACCATCTCCGTCAGACAGATCATTAACCGGCAGTGAATGTGCAACCCAGCGAGCTTGGAAGCCCGGTTGTCACCCGCCAGAACATATTAATCCACATTAATGCGAAACCAGCAGCGGCGAGGAGAGGCATGAAGTGACGTCTGTGTTCAGTAGCGCAAGACGCGTGCATTGTGTCCAGTTTTCTTTTTTTAAGAGAGTAGGGCAATTTTCAAAAGCCATTTAAGCTGGAAAGCGGGCGTCCACCCTCTTAAATCAGCAGTCTGGCCAATGCCCACTCTCCTCGCTGTACGAGCACGCTCATGCGCGTTCTTTCACCCGCAGTCAGGGGGGGGTGCTCCGGGGCTCGGGCGGGGAACGCTACGACGCGCGCAGGGTTTTGGGGGTTGGGGGTTGAGTTTTTTTGCATTTTTAAAACCGCGCACGCTGCAGAGAAGGGGGAAAGGTATCCGCGGAAAGAGTCGGTGCAAATCTCTGCGGATGCTCCTCCTCCCCCCCCCCCAGGCAATTGTCAGTATAACCGCGGGCTTTGCAAACACCCCCGTCATTTCGAAAACTGCCCCGCGGAGGGGAAAGTGCTGCTGCTACTCCGCACGGCCTTACGTCAGCTCCGCTTCCCCTCGCCCCATTCCAAATTTCAGCTTTCTTAGCGCTTAAGCTCTTTACATTTGCTTCCTTGTAAGGTCCCTACAGCGGTGCTCAGAGCACTAGCACAGACTTTGGCCTGACCGGTGGATTAGCTGGCACGAACGTCGCATGGGGACATCAGGCGCAGGGGGACCGGGCTAAAACAAGAAGCTTGACTGAGAAAAACCGAGGTGATAAAATATCAGTAAGGCAGACAAAAGGAAAGGAAAACACTGCGCAGGGGTCTTCAGCCTGAGGGTTGCGGGATGCATTTGATCTTGGGGAGAGAGGAACGGGCCACAACGGGCTGCCGCTGCTGTGTGATCCCCACGTTAGCCAAAGGAGTGATGCTGAAAATTAGTCATGGAGTAGATGTCCCTTCCTGGTAAAGGCGATGGAGCAGCTCCCTTACAGTGAAAAGGCTTAAGCAGATTAGGGCTCTTCAGCTTGGAGAAGAGAAGACCATGAAAGGAAATTACAGAGGATTACAACATCCTGAGTGGTAGTGGCGCAAGTTAATAGGGAACAAAACGATACAAGGACTAGAGGGCATCCTATGAAACAAACTAGAAGCAGTCAAGGAACGAGTGGAGCTGTGGAATTTGTTGCTGGAGGATGTGGCCGAGGATAGTAGGCATGGCTGAGGTCAAATAAGGTTTAAAGAAGTTTATGGAGGATCTGCTGGGAATTCCCAGGTGACCGGGGCTGGCCACTCTCGGAGGCAGTATTGCTGGGCTTGACGGACCTTTGGTCTGCCTCGGCACGGTACCTCTTATGTTTTTACGAGCGTGTCACCCAGGCAATGCTGTCTGCCGTGCCGGTGGCAGGAAGGGGTAGTGGAGAGGTCAACAGATCATAAAAATAATAAGCAGTAGCAAAGTGACCCTTTCCTCAAACAATGCTAGTTTTAACACATTTCCCCCATTTTAAAAAGCTAGCTCCAACTGTGAAAGGTTAATCCCTCCTCCCTGGAATGTTTTTTCGCTCGCAAAAAAAAAATTAAAAAATGTTATGCTTGCTATTTATTTATTGCATTTAAATTATTTGTAACCTGCACCCTCCAAAGTTCAGGGCAGGGACAAAAGTAACATGCATAATCACTGACACCACATAATCACCAAAACGTAAACCTAATGCTAAGCCGTACAGGTCATGAGAATTTTGGAAAAGATGAGAATGCATTTCTGTTCCTTAAAATGCCAAAGGAATGGAATAATTCATTATTGGCCCAACTCTCCGAAGAATAAAAAGAAATGTCAGAATTTTTCTTTTACTTTTCATTTATAATTTTCAAAAACGTATTTCAAGAATCCACTTGCAAAGAAAAACAGAATGCGACACTGCGAATTAAAAAAAACCAAACTCATGTTGCAATAAACCTGCTCGGGGGTGAACAGGAGAATCACCGCAGTCTCATCTGATCGGCAAAAGAGGGAACCCAAGAAATGTCTAAAGCATGAATAAATAACGACTTCTCCGAGGTAAAATAAATCGATTTATTTTCTTTTGAATGGCACCTTACTCACACCACCTCGCCAGCGGCAGACTTAACTCTCCGGCCGCCCTGCGGGTAAGTTGGGTGGCCGGACAGTTAATAGAAATTTGACTAACTGGGAGAGGACTGCCAAACTCCCAAGTATGTAGGGTACAAATATAACAACAACAACAAAAAAAACAAAACAAAAAACCATCCCACAGCTGGATGGAATCCAATGCACTTCACCTATAAACTGGTTTAGGCCAGAGAGACAGGATGTTCCATCTGAGGATCATGTGATTAAACAGAGTGAACAAACACTCTGTGTATCATTAACAAAATGCAAGGCTGCGTTTCATAACCTTCCAAGTGCTCATTCACCCGTGTGCTTCGCTCTTCTCTTTCTTAAAAAAAAAAAACAAAAAAAAAAAACCATAATAATTATAATGGACTGCCAGACTGTTGAGAATTTCATTGGCTGTCCTGAGTGAGACAAAGCTGTCCAGTCAGAAATCCACACTCTCTTTTTTTTTTTTCTCACCCTAGGGCACCGCAGGATAGGTGGCAGATCCCTTCAAGAATCTGTGAATATCTGCCACACGCTCACCTGGGAGTGGGATACGAGAGCGGGCAAAGGGGAGCAGGCTAGCACTGCTGGAATTAAAACAGCGGGCAACTTAACTCCGGCCACCCGTTTTAGCATCCCCAGAAGCCAGGTGGTTCAGGAGTGTTGCGAATGAGCCGGGCTGCCTCTTCCAAGGGAACGAGGAGATTAAAATGCACAGGCTATGGACAGCAACCCTTCCCTACACGTGCTCCTTGTGCCATAAATTCCAGGCATGTTACATAGGCACCAGGTTACCATTGTACCATCAACGGAGAGGCAGCAGGGACAATGCCTATTTTACATTGGTGATAATTTTGGAAGGACAAGTAGAAAGGGAACCCCACCTACACACACACACACGCACACACCCACACACACACACACGCGCTCGCACGCACACTCCTACCCCTTTGCAGTCCTCGGTGGAAAGTTGTGCTATGTGTGGAATCAAGATGGCACCGCTGTTTGCTGTAATATAAAAGGCTTTGCCTCCTTAATATTTAACACCCACAAGAATTTATTTTCCCTGCACGCTTGCATACCTGATGAGCCCTAATTTCTCACATTCCTTCAATCTTTTCGGAATATATATATATATATATATATATATATATATATATATATATATAAACCGAGTCGTATCAGAGGAATAAACTGCAGACCCCAGCCATAAGGGCCAGAAAATGGACCTGTGTGACTCACTAGCATACCACCCTCCAAAATCTAGGAGGATGCAGAGGCCAAGGGGGAAAGGAGCGTGTCGGAGCCCAGAGAGCTCTCTCCATAGCCCGCTAGCCAACAGACAGGAGTGCGTATAAACCTGGGGGGTTTCGCCCGAGTTTACATATATTCCTTCTCCTTTCTCCTGGAGGGACAGGAACTGATTAACTGAGATGCTCACATGGCTAAGAGGTGCCTGGATGATAATCTGCACTGTCTGGACTGCACAAATGCAGGACGACAAAAGAATGTGGCTCCTATTACAATGTGCGTTACATACCACACAGTCTACATTCATTCTCTCTTTTGTCTTTTCCAAACAGCACATCCTTCTGTACTTGTGTGTTGAGTCTGCATCACATGGCACCCCCACCACAAGTCCATGCAAAACAAAAATAAAACCTGCTCAGTAATATAGAAATGCCAATAAAAACGATCTCTCAGCAACCCTGACACGACTATGTTTCAGCAATTACTCTTCTTCACGTCTTTCTCAATTGTGAGCGCCCACCCTCCCAATGCGCGCCGATCCACCTCTCCCGGGCGCCCGCTTTAATATTTAAATGGGCTGCCGCGGTAAAAAGGAGGCGCTAGGGGAATTTATGCGTCCCTAGTGCCTCCTCAGCATGGGGCGCCCAGGAAAGGTGGCTGTTAGTGCGGGGTAGGAAACGGGCGCTCAATGCGAGCATTGGTTCTCTCCCGCTACTGGCACAATACACACCCACAATATGCAAGGCCTGGATCGTGGACATTGGGGCGCCCAGAAATGTTTTTGTTCTGTAAAATATTTCGTATTAAATGATTCCGTTTCCTGTGGTCCCTCGTACTTAGAATCGTGACGACACCAATAGGAGGGATCACAGAAAGCGGGAATTTCGGGGGTTTTTACAATGAGCCCTAGAGCATGGCTGGCATAAAATTTGCAGCACTGCAAGGGAGCGTTGGCCGTGTGGGAAATTTTTTGCATGGCAGGGATTAGCTAAAAGCCTCATCTACGTGTATGTTACATGCGATGGGCACTAGTAGCTATGCGCTCGATTGAACACGCATTTTGCATGCGCTAATCCACGTTTTGCATTGGGGGGGTATGGACGTGCGTCCGGTCGCGGGTTGAGTGGTGCGCTAGCCTCGGTGCATGGTATTGTGCCGGCCTGCACCCCCACACGCAGAAACGGCAGCGGCAAGCTATGAACACACCAGCTTCCCAAAAGAAACTACCTGGACAGTTTGTTTTCTCTTTGAAAGTTGCCCAAAGGTACGAGGGTACAAAGCACGCTATGTGGCTTGCTCTGCTTGCCTCTTTTAAGCTGTGGTGTTTAATCAGCCACCGTTGTTGCTTTGCTCGCCTGGCGTTCACTGTGATCCCTTGCAGTGATGGCTGGAATGCCCACCTAGCTGCTTGCAGGGACCCTCAGGTGTGCATTTTGGAAGTCAAAATGTTCCGGACTTCCATATGTCCACACCTATAAATTTCATGCTACTTTGGGACTTTACAATGATAATAATCCTGATTTTTAAAGACAATAAAAGAACAGGTCTTGGAAATCGGTTACTTTCAACCATAGCAAAGTAACATTGGATGTGGGTGTAGGACATCTCTTGAGTCACAAACCCTCAACTATATTTTGTCTTTTTTTTTAAAAATTATTATTGGTAAGAATGAATGTGTTTTCCCTTTTCAAATAATTGTACTTTCTTCTGTAATTGGATGTGCTTGGTGCTATTTTTCTTCTGGTTGCTAAAGCAAGTCAAATGGTAGCTCTGTTTAAATGCATCATATTCAGTGCCTACCACCTAAAACAGAAGTGCAGGACTCAGAGAGTAACCCAGCACCTCCGAAGGCAACGGTTCTCAACCCGGTCTGCAGAGATCCCCTGACTAATCAGGTCTTCAGGATATCTGCATGCGATATACGTGCATATGATACAGACAGTGCATGCCAATACATCACGCATATTCACTGCGTGTATCCTGAAAACCGGACTGGCTGGGGGACTCCCGGGGACCGGGTGGAGGATCAGCAGCCTACGGAGTTTCAGCTGCCTTTGTTCTGCTGCTTGGCCAGCCTCCATAGCAAGGCCTCGGAAGAACCCAGGTCCACGTTATCAAGGGCAGACTAAACCCGTCCCGGTTTTCCCCTTTGATTCTATAGATGCGTGGTTGCGATTCCTTGAAGAAAAACAGGACTGGCTCAGAATTTCCTTAATGACTTGGAGCTTGTAGGGGTAAAGGAGTGCAGTTGCTGTGTTAGGCTACATGAATACAGGTTGTTGGAGCTTGTCAGCAACCCTCTCTCTCTCTCTACTCGCCGCCCTCCGTTTATTAGATGGAAGACACCTCCAAAGTCCAGGCTGCATACTTTGCATTATTTCTAGAGCGCCGGCTGCGTGCACGCAGATCAATCACTGGAGGTTAGGAATGTTCCCGCCTGAACAGGCCTCCTTGAAATCCTGTCTGAACTGGCGGCACTGGGGGCCTTCATTTATGGATTCTCTCTGCTTAGATCTGACACCTTATAATTGGGGAAGCAGCCGTGCCAAAGCTCAGGGATTACAAAACCTCTTTTGACATTGTGCACATTCCTCCCCTAGAACCAACAACCGAAGTGGAAATCCTGTCCTGCCTCTCTCGCACATGGGGGGGGGGGGGGGGGGGGGCAGGCGTCTCATTTGACAAGCGAGGTGGGGCAGATTTGGCTGACTGCTCAGAGGGACGGTGAGACCTGGAGACAGAAAAAAAAAAAAAAGTTGGGTTAATTAGCCAAGGCTCTTGGAGTTACGTTAAGAGGTTTGAACATGACAGATCTTTCACCCTGACTCTGTGACTCCCAGTGTGGGTAGGAATGCATTAGGTATGAAAATGAAATATATCAAGCCCGGTGACAGATCCTCTCATTACGTGCACTTGCATAATGTATAAACTGTGTGTTTATCTTCTGGCGCTGAGGAGGCATCCTTTCTTCAGGCAGCGCTGAGGAGGGATGATGCCTTCTTGCTATCACCCGGTGAGGAGCTCTGTCTTCCCGGAACGGGCTGGAAGGGAGGAGGTGCTGTGGACCGTGCGTCGGCACCAACCTCCTTGTTACTCCTGATAATAAAGGGTCCATGTCGTGTAACCTAGCCCATGCTCCTGGCCAGACACTGTAAACTCCCATCAGCGGTAAATCCTCCAGTAAAATCTTAAAACCATTGCAGAACAGCATGCGAGTAATCTTTTGGATGGAGACTTTGGCAGGGTCCTGGCCAGCAAGCCAGGGGTAATAATTTATTACAAGAAGAGAAGGACAATATCCCTGGTTCGTATACCCATCCCTGGCCCTCACGACGTTTGGCACCATTGTTAAAATACCTTCAGTTTTTTCTTTACCAAACAAATGTGTCCATTTTAGTTAAGTGATCTGCACTATTTTCACTAGAAAATGTGCATGCATTATCGTCTCTCAGCAGATGCCGCTTTCTGAGGCAAGGGTGGTCACATCCTCCTGAGTACTACACTGAGTCTATCATATTGTTACTTTTCGGGTCACCTGCCAACAGCAAATTAATTGGCACCATTAGCTCAGAGCAATGATTTGTGATATTCCAGCCAGAGACGCTAACAAGGTATGCATGGTAATACTTAGGATCATTTTTCTCTGGCTTCTGATTTTTAAGTTGATGTGCTGGCATGCAGTTTGGTGCTATTTTTCTGGTAATTATTGGCATCTCTGCTTCCTGGATCCTTTTGCTTTCATATTTGTGAGGGTTTGCCTGCCAAATGATACAGCGTGCCGCCCATCTATTAGCCCACTGCAGGGATTCACAGAAGGAGAGAACGTGATCTGCATCTTCAGAAAAAAAAAAAGCTGTAAATGGGGGAGCTGGCTTTCAGAATTTGCATATTTTGAAAGCAATTTGATGTAGACCTCAGTGTGAAAATCTTGGCACAAGATATGTGAAACAGGAGAAATGTACCAGTTACAGAGTGTTCCTCCGATGTGCCCCACTGATACAACCGGCCTACAAGCTCGGCACCTGCTTTTTGCGTGGGCTACATTTGGCTGGGAAATAATAGTGCAGAAAATTTGAAAAAATGCAATGTACGTGCACTATCTACTAATCCTGTCCAAAACATGCCCCCTCCCCCACAGAAATACCTTTGAAAAGTATTCTCTCGAAATGTAATTTTATGTAACAATCATCACAATTCCTTTTAAAAAGAGAAATCTCTTTTTCCAATTTAGAAATCACACAACATGGACAGATGGGTACTATCATAAAAAGGACAAATGTACTTCAACCCATTCACAACGCCGACCAGAAATAAACCACAAACCTTACAAAGCAAATACATACAAAAAGAAATGATTTCAAGTCAAAAACATAAGTTAACGCTGCAAAATACGGTAAATAGAATCCTAATGACAATTCATCACAACTAAGTGCATTAAACGTCATCTCTCATTATTCCTGAAGAAAAAAATCCTGTTTGTTCTATTCCTCCTACCATCAAAAGGATGCTGTCCTTAAAATCTGCAAAGTAGACCTCAACAGTTGGCCTTGTACAGGGCCAGATAGAGGCCAAAGCATGGAAATCAAGCGAATACAAGCACGAAAGGAAAAGAACGAGAGAAGAAAGGCCAACACCACAACGTCATTAACTGCACCATTGTACGTGGTCTTGTCTGCGGGTCAAGAATTGCTCTTAAATCACATCAACAGATGCATAAATAAACTTGGCCCAAAAGAAACCGATGAAAACTCGTACACGATGGGAGACTCCATCATATGTTTAAGCTGAACAGGAGAAAGTTCTGCCACAACATCCCCACCAGAAAACCATAATGCAATGTAAAAATCAAAACGAAGAAAATGGTCAAAGCAAGCAAAGAGAACGCAGGTCTCAAAAATAAAAACCCTACTGAGCAGCGTGTGCATTTCTTACTATGGGACCGATATGCCAGAGACTGCCTCCCATTTTGTGTCTATGGGAAAACTGCTTGGTAAATAGGGCCCGAATTGGGGACAATTTCAAAGCCATTTACATAGGGAAATTGACTTGTCTGAAAAGTGAACTCCTCTGAACAGCAAAAAGTAAATGCGAGGCTCACAAACCGTGCACGTTCAGCTGCATCAAAAGGAGGAGACCTGATGTTATCCCATTTAGAATTCCTCAAAACATACGGGGCAATGGTTGATATTCCGCCAAGTCAGAACTGAGAGAAGACTGATGTTTTATCTTCTCTGTCTATACTATGTACATATACACTCAGTAGAGTACAAAATATTTGCTCTGTCAATATTTTTGCTGTAAACTGCAGATTGATATTTTTTTTTTGCATTAAGTCGTTGATATTAGGGATGTGCAGGTCTAAGATTTTCGTTTTGGTTCATTTTATTTTGTTTCAGGGAGATTTGGAGGGGGGGAGCTTTTGGTAGAAGCAGCATTTGCATGCACAGGTGCGCGTCCACTTAAAATTGTACGCACGTGTGCATGCGGTCAGGCTATTTTATAACATGCGTGCATATATGCGTGTATGTTATAAAATTACCACATCCCTGGGCGCGGGACGACGAATGCTCACATCTGTGTGCCCGCTGTGAAAGTTACCATCTTAGCGGGCTTTACAACAACAGAAATTACATGAAATGGTTTTTTCTTGTGTCGTTTCAGAGGGAAACGACACAAAACAGAACAAACATCATTTTAAAGCAACAGGACACACCCAAAGGACATTGCACACAAGCGATGGATTAGTGGCTCATGGATCCCAATATGAGTTGGAGTATGGGTCCTCCGGCGCTGGCCGTCTTCATCCAAGACCTGAGTTTGGAAACGGCAGTATGGCAAGGTTTGGAGGTCCTGAAGCTTAAAAAGGGCTCCTAGGTGAGGGGCAGTCAAGCATCTGCTGGACTGTGAGTAGGTGGTAACTGCTACTTTAACAGAACAGTACTGGTGCAGTCATTATTTTAAGATAACTCCACCAGGTTATGAAATCAACTGTTGTTTGGCATTCCAAGAAGCACTATCAAATTGTTTTGGTAGAGAAGCTTTTTCCCCATGTATTTTTTATTTTAATGCAATGAAATTTCACCATTGTTAGGTGTCCAAGGCTTCATGATATTTCTGGACTGACATCGTAAAATGCATATTCCACTGAGCTAAAACGGAAACTGCATGCACATTTTCTCCTTGTGAAACTGAAATACCTTGAAAAGACAATGACCCTTGACCTGGAACCTGTCAAATAGGCAGAAGAAAGTGCCCCTGGCAAAGCCAAACCTGTGCTGTTCCCTATCTCGCTTGCACAAAGTATTGCATTCATAAACTGGAGAAATATTTAGTAGAAATCATGTTAAAAGGAAATCCGATTCAACAGTATAAATGACGAAGAGGATCAAGAATTTGGGGTAATTAAACATAGCTACTGTTTTCAACCATAGTAACATGATATGATGGCTAACCACATGTGTCCTACCTACTGGGGCTCTCAAACACAATCTTGAGAATTTGCTTTGATATTTCCTATAGTATTTTTTTCTTTGGAAAATGAAAATGCACCAGATGCGGTTCATCAAATTAACATTTGAGGCCTCACAAAATCTGGGAAGAACGTTAAGAGCCTTTGCTCTCAGGAGTGATCAATCATCTTAAAAGCAAGAAGACCTAAGCCACAAAGGACAGTGATTCAGCAGGAAATTCTCTCCACACAAGGCAGCAAAAATATTTTGGTCTATCTCACAATACCGTGGTTCTTAACCTTGTACTGGAAGCTCGCCTAACCAGAATTCCAAAAGGAACATGCACAAGAGAAATTTTCATAGGTTCAATATGCTAATCTCTCTCGTGCACATAGCTTATTGATATCCTGAAAACTAAACCCGTCTGGTTAGAGGTGCTTCCAGGATATGGTTGAGAACCACCATCATTAACACACTATTACTAGGGTGACCATATAACTCCATGTCAAGGGAGACAGGATAAGCCAATCCTGGTTTTGACTCAATGCATGCATGGAGATGTAGTTCCAATGTCCTAATTGATTTCTCTACAGATAAGACAGAGTTATGTGGTCGCCCTATTAATGGTCTCTGGAAACAAATAAGCATGGGGCTAACTTGCTGATGCGGCAGTTATTACCCTTATCCACTAAGGGGTAGATTTTCAAAGGGTTGCGCGCGTAACCTACCCCTGCCTCCCCCTGCGTGTGCCAAGGCTATCTTGCATAGGCTCGGCAGCGCGAGCAAGCCCCGGGACACAAGTAGGTCCCAGGGCTTGAAAAAATGGGTGTTCTGGGGGTGGGGCGCCAGCCCGGGCGGGTTCCGGGGGCATGAACGAGGCCTCCGGAACAGCCACTGGGCCGGGGGATGGAGAGCCGGCGCACGCAAGTTACACCAGCCCGGAGGCAGGTGTAACTTCTTCAATAAAGGTCGGGGGGGTGTTTAGTTAGGGCTGGGGGGTGGGTTAGATAGGGGAAGGTGCAGGGGGCGGAAGGAAAGTTCCCTCCGAGGCCGCTCCGATTTCGGAGCGGCCTTGGAGGGAACGGAGGCAGGCTGCTCAGCTCGGCGCGCACAGGTTGCACAATTGCGCACCCCCCCTGCGCGCGCTGACCCTGGATTTTATAACATGCGTGCGGTAAAGTTTTTCCGGGCCTCTGTCTCTCCCGACGCAGCCCATGTGGCGAAACACGGTCCGTGTCGGGGGTCCGAAACCTCTCTCTAAGACTCCATGATAAAAGGTGGAAACGCTTGCTTTACGTCTTCACTTTCTTGATTCATTCACCACAAGGATCTGTGAATTCCTAGCCATGTGCCATCTCTGTTTATGGTTATTCACCACTAGCGTATACCGCTCATCATCTCCACTTCCTATTGACTACATAGCCACCATGTATGTCATTTTTTGCAGAATTTATGGTTTTAATAACAACCATTTAAAGGCCTTCCTTAAAAAAAAAAAATTATCCATGATTTTAATAGATTTCTAAATTTGCAATAATTGTTCTCAACAATCCAGAAGCAAAGAATTCCAGAGGGTAGCCTCACGGCACTGGCTAGTTAGCAGATTTTTTAATCGGTAAACTCCACAGAGATTTTCCCTTTAAAAACTGACACTCAGGCCCAGGATTGCAACAACCTCCCCGCGCTCTCTCATAGCCGACCTCGGGGGAGGTAATTTTATAGCAGTTTGCTAGGGGCTAAGGTAGACAGACCCCTGCAGACTTTAGCCTGAACTTTCCAAACTGAATTGTGCACGCAAGACCCCTTCGAAAATTCCCGGCTCGTCCCAAATCGCGCGTACACGCACACACGCCCGAGCAGAAAGTCACACCTGCTCGTACTTTTTCCGCGCGTGTACATTTAGGCTGCGTACTTTCGGAAAGTATTGCACATAAATGCTTTCCCCTCCCCCCCCCCCCCAGAATGCCACTAGCTTGTGCAAAGTTATGTGGGAAATGGCGTTTCGTGCCTACTTTTAAACGCTCAACCCCCAATTGATTTCAAAAGCACCACTTACAAGCATAAAACAAGCTTTCATGCACATCAAATTCTTTTGGAAATCCGAACCAAACTGAGTAGCTTAATTGCCAATTAAGGTCGGTAGAACCCAGAAGCTTGAATAATAGGACAGCAGGAGAAAAAAACAGTGTTATCTGTGAAAGGAGATGCCTTCCACGGCAGATGCCCCCTTGTCTGTTCGATTTGTCCCTTTGTCCTGACCTGCAGTGCCGCAGCCCACGGACCTTTTTTTTTTTTTTCTTCTTCTTGTGTAAGCTCCAAAACCCGTGCCCTAAAGTCTGGCTTATCGCCTACAGCCCGGATCAAGCGGGGAATGTCGAGGAAATAAATCTAATTGCATTGTCTGCTGTTCAAGACAAAACCCCAGAGGATTATGAAGTCTTTTTCTTTTTCGATTTTTTTCCCCACCTGGTGTATAGATCAGCAGCTGCAGCGCGGCCGCCTTTCAGATGGAGCGATTTCTGAATGCCAGCAAAACCTCCCCTGGGGAGCACTGCTCCGGCCCGCCTTCCTCCTGGGTGTTAGTCTGCGAAGATATAGAACATCACTCTTTGCAATACTGATGCCTAATGCACGGCAGCACGGTCACCAGCGTCACAGGACTGTATGGGATGATGGTGGCCAGAGAAGGGATGAGCTGAAGATACCAAGGAGGGGAGTAAACATGAGGTCCATATTCAGACCCAGTTAGCCGGATAAACTTCTCCGGCTGACTTTAGAGGCATAGTCAATGGTGCAGCCGCGCTAATGAATGTAGCCGGCTATCTTAAAGCTCACCGGCTAGCTTTAACAGGCTAACTATAGCAAGGGTCTTTAGCCCAAGCGGACTTGGCTGGCTATGCTAACCACCTAACTCTGAATATCATCGTTAGCTGGCTAACTAAACTCCTCTCGTTTGCACCCCCTGAAGGCCCATAACTTAGCCAGCTAAGGCAGAAGCAAGATATTAGATTAGAACTTGTGGGCTGAGCCTTGACTTGCAATAGTCTCAACGTTGTGCCTTCTACACTGTGTCATGTACAACAATGTTTGAAGCACAGTCGTCATTGGTGAGTCTTTGGTTTGAAAGTACTTTTTTTTTTGTAAGTGCTGAAGCGTGTGTTGGTGTCTCTTTCTCTCCTCTTTGGCCTCCTCCTCCTCCTCTTACTCACTCTTTCCAACTCCTCCCTCTGATCCCTGTGCTCTACTCCCCACCTCCCACAACAGCTCCTGCTCTATCAGCCCTATCTCCTCCATCATCTTGTTAGCTGCATTGGAGGGTTATTATGCATGGTCCAAGGCAAGTGTTAAATTTTAAGTCTTAGCATGCTAAATGGCGCAAAAAAGAGCACATTCCTCAATATTTCCAGTGTGCCTACTAAAGCCTAATTTGCATGTGATGTGCCCTCATTTACATGCAGGTATGAGCTAATATTAGGATGTTCCCACTAACATCCTTGAGGATACTTTTAGTGCGCACAATAGGGCTTAGCATACATAGCACGCAATCTTTTGTGCATGCTAAAATGCCATAGGGTACGGGCTAATCTTTAGTGCAGAGCAGGCTCCTAAATGTGTTTCAAGAGCAATTGAATGCATCAAAAACCCATTCTTGATAAAATCAAACGACAACAGTACTGCACGCATCACATGATTACGGTCTGCAGTCCCTTGATATTTATTGTAAATGGCCTTAAAATAAAAAACGACTACTGAACAGGCAACAGCCCTAAGGATACATAACATAGCGAAACACAGAAGCCTTGCACAGCAGTTTCTAATTGACAGCAGCCAGAAAGTTAGGCTGCCTCTGTTCACCAAAGAGTGCGTACTCTGGAGAGTAGTTTACATAAACCAAGGAAATAATGGAAGCAAAGGGCCGGTGATGCAATGTGAGGCAGGCGTTCCATAACCTTCCCTACCTCTGAGTGGCACCTTTGTTCCTTCGGCTGTACGGCACATGGAGAAACACAATGAATCTCGCTCTGGAAAAGAAAAATGGCTAGCTCGGCCCATCTGTGCCAAGGGAAAAAAGACGCTTATGGCCCGCCTGGAGTTCTCCAGAAGCAATGAAGTGTAAAAGAGGAGCCTGAACTGAAGTTGCACAAGAGAAGCAGCCGTTCTTCAGGAAGGCATCACCTGGGGGAGAGGTAGGGGAGGGGGGCATGAAGATCACAGGCTCATGAGATTGTAGCTATTTATTTACTAAATAGGTTCGAAACCCCCCCTTTTTTTTTAAATCCATGCTAAAAATAATTCCTTTTGAAGGTCACTCTTGAGAAATGTGACATTAATGATTCTGAAAGCTTGCCTTCTTAAACATTTGTTAGCCTTACAAAACAAGACCATCTCTCTCCCTTCTACCTGGAACCCACGATTTCAGAGAATTTTACCTGAACATCCGCCTCCTCCTACCACCCACCGCAGTGCGATTAAAGGGGTTTTCCCTTTCAAAATTCTCTTGCGGGTGGTACTCAAAAAAAAAGGTTCCCCCCTTCGTTGGCAAACATATGCAAATTTACTGTACGCAAATGCACCACAGAAATGCTGCAGATTTCAGAATCTTTGCCGCAGGTTCTACCCTCCAGCTGCTGCCACAGGAAAATGAGAGCTATGTATGTAGCTGTAGAAAGTTAGCAGTAAGCTCATACTGCTTCTCTGACTTGCGTTACATCATACATGTTGTTTTTCTCTGTATGGTCATCCAGGAATTGTATTTATTTAATTCAAAGCTTTTACAGGACGCCTTCCTGGCCTTTTTTCAAGACTGCCAAAGCAGTGTTCAACCATGTCATAAATACAATAAATACAATAAAACGTCCATAGAATACGTTGCCTTCTTGGCGTAGCCACAATCGAGGTTGGCCTCTCTTTGCTCCAGATCTACAACAGCCCAAAAAGCTGGGAGCTGCTGCCTGCATAACCGTCCTCCTCATCGTTGCATAAGAACCAAACAAAGGCAGGGTACATTGGTTTTAGGATTGCATAGCTGACTACATTGTGAACATAATATTAGCATAGCAGTTAGTGCAAATATTTGCGCAGGGCATGTGTTTGTGTAATGGTGAATTTCGATTCTGGAATAAGATTTGCTCATCCTACTCATGCATGTGGAGCATGAGCCAGCTTAAATCGTTAGAAGGCTTGTAAAGAATGGCAAGTCCAGAAACAGGGTTCCAGATTCCAGATGGCGGACGTGGCGCCTAGATTTTCATAACGGGATTTAAGTCCCTCCGCTGTTTGTGGGGAGAGAGGACGGGGAGGCTACTCGCCTTGAGGAGGGTTTCCTATTCATCAGGGAGATGTGTCAGCCCTCCCCCTCCACCCCACTGCCCACATCCTCAGAAACTCAGAAATTAATTGACATGTTCTTGATCAACATAAAATGTAATTGCTCAGATTTTTTTTTATTTTAAAAACGTATTTTTCAAGAAGTGTGATTCAATTGTATCTCAGAACGTTTGCTATTCTGGTCCCTATCCGTTCATCGCATTTGAAAACGGAAAGCAACTTTGGTCACCTTGGGGTCGATATCCAAAAAACCCGCTGAGTGGCTAAATATACTTGGTTATCTTTAAGGGAGGAGGGCGATTTGCTGTGAGCCTGCATACATTTTACACCAAATGCACATATATAGTACGTCACCAATTCTAAAATGGAAAGAATGCGCATAATTTCCCTTTGAAAATTATGACATCAAAACTGCCCACACACATTTATATCTGCTAATATGTATGCAAAACGTTTCAGAGAAAATGTATACGCATCGCTTTGAAAATGCAAAAGTACGCACGTAAGTGCAAACCCATCCCCAGCCCTCTGCTCCCTGCGGATAAACAACGCGCACGGAGTAAATACGGACGCAAGTTTCACCGGGATATCAAGCGGGCAATTTTAGGATGAGTCACTGCTGCACCTGCGGACATTCCTGTGAAAATGACCCTTTGTGCGGATATTCAGCTGCACGTACTCGCTGAGTTCCGCACAAAATCTGAGTGGATAGGATTAGATCTACCATCATGCAGCCAGGCTAAATTTAGCAGGTGAGTGCTTAATTATTGAGCTAACCAGCTAACTTCGAAAGCCTGCCCCAGGAGAGCCTCGGACTTTGCCCATTCTGGTTTTTTACCAGGCTAAATCGGTGCAGCCTCTGATTTTAACCGCATACATTTAGATAGTTTAAAGGTGCCAAATTTTTTTTAACAGGTAGATTTACCCAGTTTTAGCTACATCGAAGGGGTGGGGGATCTGTGACGGACAGATTCAACGCGGATTCCCACCACAAATCTACCATCGTATTCCCCTCCTTCCCCCTGCCTTTTCCCAGATTTAGTGGGAACATTTTCAGACGAACTGCCCCCAGATAAGGTCACAAAAATCTGAAAACTGCACTGAGCTGGAGCCCAGGATAAAATGCGCCTGGTTGGTGTTCAGCCTCAAAATTTCCCTATGCATCTCCAGTGGCCAGAGCTGAACCTTATCTGTAATTCTGGAATCAGGTTTTCCTATCACTGTTTTATTTCTAGTCCATCCTGAGTTGGGAGTCTATAAACAACTATTTTATAGACATGGCTCATGTCTTTTTGCCTCTGCAAGCTGCCGTAATTGCAAATAAACTAAAGAACACATGTGAGATGTGCCATGAGTCAGGCCTAAAGTCTCAGTTTAAACCATCCCCTTGGCGATTACGTCACTGCAACAGCAAAGGCTAAGTGCCAATGCTCCCTGGCTATGCTCGTCACTAAGATGTAATCATTGATGACAGTAACCTGTTAAAGTAGCATGGTTGCCATATTGGTCCACTTGAATGTAGGAAGTAATTTCCTGGTTTTGTTTTGTTTTTCTTAGGTTCAGCTGTGTTGTTGGGCTTTTCTGTACCTTTAATTCTCCTGTGCTGGTTGCTCTTGCTCCGTTTCATGTAGAAGTCATCAATTGACAGGCTGAATCATTCCTGGCTTGGGCAGCCTTTGCAGCTGTGGAGGCCAGTGGCCAGCAAAATACCAGCAATGATACCGCTAGTTAAAAGGTCCTGTCCTAGACAGGACAGAGGAAAGGGGCCTACAAGACCATCCAAAGGATAAAGCTATTTTTATGCTATTAAACTGAAGACCAGTTGTCGCCTCAAAGTCAATATCTGCTTTACAGCAAGGTATCACAGGTAGGAGCGGACGTTTCTAAATTGTAGTTTCTGAGAACAGAAATTTCACACATAAAACACTCAAAACTTTTTAACTAGCACAGGAGATGACGGCAGATAAAGACCAATTAGCCCATCCGGTCTGCCCATTTATTACTGTCTATATTGCTAAGGATATATCCCAACTGCAGGGCCTAGCAGCCTGACCACCTTTAGGATATTGCTCCTCATTTTCCTCTTTGGTTCTCTGTCTCTTGAATGATGAGAAAACATGCTCCCATACTTTATCCAATGGTCATCAGCCCCCCCTCCCTCCCCCATCACCACCCAACATGTCTTTCACTTAAACACAGTATTGCCTTCAATCGCTGTTCGCCTTTTGGCATTCTTACAGTGGGGCACATTCAGTTCAAAATGCTTTACCATGTATACATCTTGGTACATTGCAATAATCTAGAAATTCAGAGTTAAAGGGTTTGTCACAATGGGATCCATTGTTCCAAGTTGTTGATTGATAATCACCCTGGTTTCAAGACTTTTGTGAGTTTAGCACAGAGCTAACCTAATCCTATTCTGGTTCTCTGATAATATCTTGCTTTGTTAGTAAGGAGGATACACTTGTGATACCTGTGCATTACTGCCTAGTGGCTTAGAGCATATCATTTGTTGTTCAGTTTATGTGTTAAAATGTAATTAATTTAATTAATAAACTCTTGTTACTGCACAAAAGCTCAGTATGTAATTAGTAATATTGGAAATGCTGGAATACAGCCTAATCATGTGACAAGCGGCAAAGACGGTACAAGTGCTAGAAGCCGAAGCGGTGGGAATGAGGAGGTGATGTCAGGGCCCTGTTGGAAGGAGGATAATCAATGGGATACCATGATTCCAGGGTGCAGATTGTATCGCAATGATGGGATGGATCGAATTAGTGGAGAAGTGCTGTGGTGTATTGGCGAGGGCATAGAGTCAAACAGGATGAAGGTTCTTCAGAGACAAAATGCACTGCAGAGTCTTTTGTGAATGGAACTTTCCTGTGAGAGAGAGAACAGAATGGTAGAGGGGGGTGTCCTGCCGTCTATCTGGCCAGGGTGAACAGATGGACGATGGGGTGCTGGTAGGGACTGGAGAGGCTGACAAGGCTGGCAGCATAGCGATGGTGGGTGATTTCAATTGTCCCAGTATTGACTGGGTGGATGGCCCATCAGGACATGCTAGGGAGGTAGACTTTCTGGATGAGGTAGGTAGCTGCTTTATGGAACAGCTGGTAAAAGAACGGTTGAGAGGGGGAGCTATTGTGGACCTAATCCTTAATGGAGCACATGATTTGGTGTGAGGTAATGGCGTTGGGGCAACTTAACAATAGTAATCTTGACAGTTTGACTTGATAAATGGAGGGAGGACACTGGGGAGGTCTACTGTGATAGCATTTGGCTTTCAAAGAGGAGACCTTGATAGAATGAGAAAAATGGTTGGTAAGGGGCTGAGGGGAGCAGCTGCAGGGGTTGGGAGTTTGCATCAGGTGTGGACATTGTTTAAAAGCCCAGACTGTCTGTATTTCATGTATTAAAAAAGGTAGAAGGAAGGCCAAGTGGCTGCTGGAATAGTTAAGAGAGGCTATTCTGGCCATAAGAACATCTTTCAATGGGTGGAAGGGGATCTGAATGGGCACTGGCATGTTGGATGCAGAACCCTGATAGGGAAGGCAGGGACACAGTTTGAGGGGAAGCTTGCAGTGGGGGCAGAAGCTCATGGTGAAAACATTTTTGGGGTAAATTTGAGGCAGATAGCCTGTGAAGGAGTCAGTTGAAACCACTGGATGGTCGAGGAGTAGGAGGAGCATCAGCAGGAAGGGGGAACAAGGCCATAGTGAAGAGATTGAATCCGCTTAGCATGATAGCTATCAATATAAGTATAATCTAAAAACTTTAAATAAATAAATAAATTCTTTGCTTAGGAGAATGTAGGGCAGATACCCATGCCAGAAGTGATATTTGAGGGTGATGATTTGGAGGAGCTGAGGAAGGTCTCAGTGGAAGATATAGTGGGGCAAATTGACAGGCTAGGAAGCATCATATCACCTGGGCTGGATGGTATACATCCCAGAGCACTGAGGATGAAATTGCAGACCTACTATTAATGATCTGTAATGAAAGGCCTTTGCTTCTTACACCTATAACTTGCTTATGCCTTCAACTAATTAGTTTTCCCAATAAGATTAATGCTGCAGAGGCCCCATTACTGATCATGGCTAATTGTGTAGCCTGCTTAGTGCTTAAGCACCATCAATCATAAGTCAAAGATAAGAAGGGTGGTTGATACAGTCATGCCAAAGGCTTTCTCAAGTATGGTTCATCTTGGACATTGCTCAGCAGTTGCTCATAATTTAAAACTGTTACAATTATAAATACTATGCCAGGAAATGATTAACAAACACAAAGAAATCTGAGTATTTTTCAGTGATTAATCTTTTTGATAGCACCCTATTTTCCTGTTGACCCATATTTCAATTATCCTGTACCGAATTCTAGCGAATGTGTAACTACTACTGCTGAATGTCACATCAGCTCCATGTGGTAGTGTATAGACAAAATGAAACGTGGATGGATGCCAAGAATGTGCAAAACTCTATTATTTTCAGAAACATTCTGCAATATTTGCAAGTTCCAAAATCAAAATAATCTAAAAATTATAAAACCTGGTATAGGTGGTGCTCCTGAGGATGACCAAACAGTTGAAAATTGCTTGAGGATTTTAGTCAGGCAGGAGCTGGGGTGGACCTCAAATGACTCCATAACTGAAAAGGTGTAGCTCTAGTTTCAGTCATAATATGCAGACAGTATGGCTTCAACTTGTCTTAGCTTTAGCTTAGTTGAAGTAATAACAGTCTTCACACATGTCCAATGAGGCTTTACAGTTTTCAAGTCCAGAACAGTCTTACATTATCGAGAATTGAAAATCAACAGGGGAATAGGAGAACTATGTCGGCATCCAATGCCCTCTGAGGAAAGTAGGGCGGGTTCATTCAGCAAAGCAGATCCCTGCTTGACGTCTCAACTGGGTCCTTCGTACCCAGAACTCTCAACCTTTGGCGACATCTTATTCCACATACTCCAACTCAGCAGGAAGAAACCTGTGGGATTTGACTCGTCTGGTTCCCCAAGGCGGAGATTACACCAGGGCAGTTCTTCTCACAACCGTCACCGTCCGCTCTGCTGAGAGCAAAGTAAAAGTATGGTGTCTGGGCAGCGGAATACCCAAGAGAGGCGGGGTGGTCCTGAACCTCTGCCTGAAGCAGCCACCGCTCCTCAAGGGTTTGGCTCTTGGGTGCAGGCAGCCACCGGGACTCCCTAGGCAGAAGTAGGAAGGAGCCAAGGACCAGGAATGGAGCAGGAGCGGAGCTGAAGACCAGGAACCAAAACGCACAAGAAATAGGCCAGGCAACAGGATGTCAGAGAGCAAACTCCTTGTGGGCTGTTGGACCAGCAAAGGTGTGTCAGGCTCAATCTCCTTTTATATAGCCTTCAATTTGGGACACACCTAATGGTGGTCCAATAGGAAGCTTCCAGCGATGGGTCTCCCAAATTTTGCTTCGTTTAGTATTTTCTACAGGAGGCTTGGTGAGTCAGAACCACTGTAGCTTCACTGCAAGAACCTTCAGGCTTGAATACTCATGGTTATGGGTTCAATCCCCACTACCTTTGATAATAATCTCTATAGGAGTGCGACTCTGCTCAATTAAGCAGGTAGGTAGCTCCATGCTGACTCCTGGATCATCACCTCTTTTTTTTTTTCCAGATTCAAATCCAAGCATAACCACAGCATCTTTGGAATGGTCCCTGCAGAGGGTTTACCGGAATATTCCAAGGGACAAGGGTTACACTGATGAAGTTTGTTGATTCCAGTGTGATGTGCCAGGATTTAAAATATCTAATATGTTGTAATCCACTTTGAGTGAATTCCGTATTCAAGAAGGCAGGAAATAAATCGAAGAAATAAATAAATATAATGTGAGGAAGGATTTTCAAATTTAGCAAAATGGGTACATAGCAGTGTTTTTCTTTTTTTGAATGTTTCATAAGACAAATTCCACTAACTTCCATGTTGAAAACATTTCCAGCAGTAGAGATTTGCTGTGATTTTATGCAAAGGCATAAAAAGCTTGCTTTCTCTTTTGCTGTAAATATTTTTGCATGCTTCTAGTGAGCTGATTTAGAGAGCTGGGCACAAAACGCCTTTTCAATTGCTCATAATTTATTTGGTTTCATACGTCACACACCCATTCCTATGCTTAAAGTGGCCCAGTTTGCCACCCATTTCAGAATGCGCACCCCACATCAAAAGGTCCTTGTTGCTGTGGTGAAAGCAGGACATCGTTAGCAAATCTATAATTTTCATCTTGTCCAAATTCATGGTGAGGTCTCTATTCAAAAGTTTTATGTAGATAAAAGTTGACTTTAAAAATCCTTAAAAATATACTGCCCTTTGCCCAGGTAACTTTGCAAAAAAATTGAGTGGACAAATAGCTTTACCAGGATATTCAGGGAAACTTATCCGGGTGGGTTCCGTTAAATATCCAGATAAAGATATAACTTTATCCGGATAACTTGCCCGCTTGCCGGCTCATTCAACATGGACCACCTACCGCAGTAGTTAACAGAGTTAAAACCTTTTTTCTAGTTTTATTTCAGAAGTCAAAACCACAAGAAAACCCAATTTTAAAGAAAAAATGTGATGTTGAGAAGTCTTTTTGCAAGTTAGGGAAGAAAAAACGTGCCTCCTCAACAAAGGAAAGTGAAGCTCTGGTGTCTGACAAGAGTTATATAAACCATAAAACCATCATAAAGCAAGACTGAATATTCCAAAATGATTTAAAAAATCATGGTCAGAAAATCCTTCCTAGGAGCTGCTTAACCAATGTTCACCTCATCTAGAAGACTAATCCCTTGAGAAAGTCTACAGGCAATGACGTTTATGAAGACAGCATTTTCAGGGGCAACTAATTGCTTACTAGCTAATTACTTTCTTCATATAACTTCCCATGTTTTGGTCAATACTGGAGCTGAAGTCACAGGCAGATTGAGAAGTTTTGTGAAACCTGAGCCTTCACCATGAAAATATCATCTCCTAAAGCATCTTACAGAAGAGCTGGGGACAGTGCCTCTGCACCGGACTATCCAAAATGCACAGGGTTACACTGAACCTCCTCGTTCCTTATTGTGCAGCGTTTCAAATGTACACCTGAAAGGCAGTAACTTACCCTGTAATCAAGTAAACATATGCCGTTAGCTCTCTATTTCTTTCATCTAATTCTTAGGCATTCCCCTGTAGGCCTGAGCGGGAGCAGCCATCTTTGGCAGAGAGGCCCAGACCGCCTCATCCACATGGTCATTATCTGATTGCTTCAGCCAGCATGGATGACAACCAGGAGGCTGCTGCTAACATGCATTGCAGTGCGCCTGCAAAGTTTTCAATTGATAAAGCATGAACGTTCCTGTTTGCATTGAGACCTTTTGAAATACTGCAGAATGCACACAAGGATTGTTTGTTTTATTACATAACCAACATGGGGTTTTGACCCCAGCAGTGTTGAACAGGATGCCTTGTTTAATCCTGGCTAGAAATCTTGCTCACGGTATCAAGGACAAGGCACTGTACAGCGTGTCACCCTGTCCTGTTTTTAGAAACATGTTACTTTAATTCTAAACACTTTATTCCGAGGCTTGGCCCGGAGTCCCTAAAACCAGTGGAACCTGGGACTAATAATCACGACTCCTGGTTTGTATGTGGTCTTGGTAGGGTAGTCAAGACTTTACTTCCTTGTGCCTCAGGTCACTCTTCTGAATCTGGGTCATGGATAAGTAAGCAAGGGATCATTTTCTCCCTCTGTGTACAGCTCTTCATGTGGTGATATAAAAGGTGAATGGCCCCACCTATGCCCCTCCAGCAGAAACCCACGGCTCCCTAGAGCCGCCCTAAGCACCCTCTGAGCACAGAGGGAGCGCCATTTTCAAAAGCTTTACCCGAGCTGCCCGCCCTACGGGTGCGTAAAAGCGCGCACGGTGCAGGGCCCGGGCCAGATCAGCCACAGTGGAGCCTCCCGATCTGATGTGCGCACGGCCCCACTCCTCGGCTGACAGGAACTTACAGCGGCGGGGGACGGAGCTACCAAGGAAGCGTGGGGGGGGGGGGGGGGGCCCCCCGGAACCCAGGGACCGGGGCAGTCGCCTCCCCACCATGGATTGTCCCTGGGTCATGGTGAAGCCAGCTAAGTCCTCTTCTGACCCTGGGGAATTTCCCCCTCCCCCCCCTCAAGGCTCATATTCTTTAAAAAAAATCATTTCAAAATCACAAGAAGGCTCGAAAATAGCTCTAAAATTCAAGCTTCTTGCATCTACTCTCCAGCGAGGCATTTCCTGTGTCAGTGCTTTTCACAGAGTCCTATTGTTATCTGGAATATGAGAGAGAATATTTCTGTCATTATGTGTATGTAAGGTAAGAGCCATTAGCATCTTCCTGTTCAATAGCATTGTCTGAAGTTAAAAGGTGTGTGTGGGTGTGAATCACTAACAGCCCTCCCTGTGCATTCCTCACCTGCCACTGCCGGCATGAAATATACAGTATGTACTGTATTCAGCCTTCAATGTCTTTCAACGGTCTCAGGCTCTTTCAAAAGCTTTCCTTTTTCTATTCAGCACCATTTTTCTGTTGCCTGATTTTCTGTCGTTGTTTGACAAGGAGGTGAGCCGGAGAATTATACAGACGGGAATCAAACCGAGCAGCCTGGCGCGCTCTCTACAAAATAGAGCCTGATGCAACCACGGCGCCACCCAGCTGGTGAAGACCACAATGTGGCAGCAATCCCTGCAGCTTTCCGGGGAGCTTGGGCGAAAGCTGGGGGTTAGTGCCGGGCCAGTGGCCTTTCCCCATTATTAAACAGAGCCAAACCTGAGCCCCGATGTACTAAGGAGGGCTGATGCGTGCACACGTTAGAGGTGACTTTACTCTCGATTTAAGAAGGAAAACGTGCACACAACCCAGCGCCTGCCTGTGCACACACATAAATGTTCCTTCATGCAAATCCCATGTTAATCAGGCCATTAGTCATTACCCCCCCCCCCCCCCCCCCCCCCCCCCCCCCCCCCGGAAGCAGAGAGGAGAGAAAGCTTTGCTCATGGTCAGAAATGGAGCAAAGTTTCTGGGCCTATGGTTAGTCTATGGAGAGTTCATGGCGTGGGACTCCTGTACGCGGGATGGGGTTTCTGCACCACAAAACACGATTTGTGCACAAGCCGTGATTTCTGCATATAAAACGGGTTCCAAAAACTGCACGTGGCAGCATATTTGCATGTGACTGTGGGCATATTTGCTATAGTATTTTATGCGACGTGCATATGCTATGTGCATGGTTTATGAAGTACACGGAATTCTAGCTCACAACGTAGGCTTATTCACGCATCTATGCAATGCCTTGAAACCACGCAGATCAATGGATTGAAGGGGTGCACTTTACCCACCTATTTTACATACAGATGAGCACATATATATCACCACGTGAAAGTAAACTGGGGAGTTATTTGCCTGCGTCGGCCGATTCTAAAACATGTGCAAGTCGAGGAAATGAACCAGTTTACCAATTAAGTCCACCAGTTCGCCCGGCCCTTCTCCAGGTCATTGAGACCCTCTTGGCTCTTCAGCCTGAGCTCCCACCCAGTCAGTGCTACACAATAAACACGTTTAATATCACTTACGCCAGATAATTGGCAGATGTACAAATATGCGAATAAGCTGGAAAATCTACGTGTCTTTTAAAAACGTAACTTGCGTGCGTAACTGTTAACCCCGCCCCAGAATGCCTCTGTTTTACACGCGAACGTGAACGTGCACACGTATTTTTACTTTTATAAAATATGTGAGTAGAGGCTGCTTTCGCACGGCGATGCTATTTTTGAAACTGTTCCTGCATGTCCTTTGTGTTTTCTGCATATAAATCATATTTCATGCACACTAAGGGGCAGATTTTCAAAGGTTACACGTGTAACATACGTGCGTCCCGGGGCTTCGAAAAAGAGGCAGTTCGGGGGCGTAGGGGCAGTCCGGGGACATGGCTGGGGGGCATGGCAGCAGACTGGGGGCGGGGTCAAGTGCTCCGGCACAGCGGCAGGCAGGTAAGCATGCACGGGCATGGGACCGCTCGTGTATTTTTAGCCCTGTTCAGGGTGGGCGATTTCCAGCTGCCAATATCTGTGAGCAAACACTTTTTTACCCTCGAAAATAGCTTTGAAACCTGCTCTTCAGATGGACAAGGCTCATCACATTTTTCTTCAGTTGTTTTCCTTGACCAACTCAGCCTTGACCATCAAAATGCACTCAATGAGGACCCAGGCAGCTTCAGCTAATTCCTAATATAACAGGTATACCATGGTCGTCCCCCCCCCCATTACGGATAATGGCTAACTGAGTATGCCTGCTTAAACACCAATAACCACAAGCCAGAGATAAGATGGTTGCTGCTGTGAAGTCACCTCAGGTATGGGTCATCTTAGTTATTGCTCAGCAATTGCTCATAATTTAAAGCACTTAACTTTCATAAGTACTGTGCCAGGAAATGATGAATAAACACAAAGAAATCTGGGCATTATCACTCATTTTGCGAGGCCCCATCTTCCTGTTCACCCACATTTTGAATATCTTAGGATGCAATTAAGTTGAGTCTTTGGAACTGAATTAGTCCATTGAGCAACGGATTCCTGAACAGTTTGTTGGGGTTGTTTTTTTTTTGACTGCTGACGTTAGGGGAAGATTCATGGTGCTAATTTTGCAGCCAGGAAGTGCATCGTACCTCAGACTTCATTAGAACTGTAAATTATGTTGACACAGAATATTAACGGCTCGTGCTTCATCTTCCATGCATTTTACTGCTTGCTTGCGGCATGCACCGAATATTTTACTGCTCTGATCTGGATCCGAAGGCATTGCTGGCTGGAGGAAGGAAAGGAGAAGGGGGGGATATGGTAGAAACTGTCAAACAGCCATTGTAATGTATTTTCAGAGGTTGATATTTTGTAATTTTATTGCATGCCGATAGTATGTTATTGCTCTTTGTTATTTTGTTACGGCGTTATTCAGATTTTTGTAAGCTGCTCACAGTCTGTTTGAGATGTGCAGCGTGTAAATTTAAAATAAAATGGTCTAGTAAAGGACAAGGAGGCAGCATTTTTAAAGGAAAAAAAAAAAAGATAAAGATATGAAGCTGGAGGGAGAAAGAGAGGCTCGGGGGAAATCCGAGGAGTTCCTTCTTTCCTGCCTGGAAAAATCGACCAGAGGTGGGAGCAGTTCAGGCGCTCGTAGAGCAGATATCGATGCAGGGCAGGTGACTGGAAAAGGTCGATTAAAGGCATGGGGGAGGGGGCCGGCGTACGTTTATCCCTCCAAACACCTGGATGAGGGGAAATCCCAGCTCCCAGACAAAGGTGGCGAAAACCCAGGGTGTGAAATTGTCCCGATCCACTGCTATCTCCCGGCTGCCTAATAAGTTCTTTTCTTGAAAAGGGAGGATCATACTCACGCGTTGAGACCGATGTGAGGGGTTTTTAGGTTCCTCTTTTCTCAAGTTTCTTTTTTTGTGAGACAGGCCAGATGTACTAAAGGAATTTCCCCTCCCACCCCCCCATTTCGGAGAGCAATTTTCAAAATTCCCACAGAACTTGCAGCCTGCAAGCTCATTTTCAAAGGGAAGCTCACCACGGAATTTCCCTTTGAAGATTGCATTTGCAACGTGCAGGGGGTACTTTTGACGTTGCACCTGCTAATTGCGAGGGTCGGGGGCGACAGGGAACAGCACCCGCTGAAATCTGAAAATCAGACATCCCCGCGGATACGTCCTCGACATCCCTCCTGCCCCCAGGAACGCTCCTTGTCCCCAGGGGGTAAAGGAGCAGGAGAGGGACCTTGGGGTGATAGTGTCTAATGATATGAAGTCTGCGAAACAATGCGACAAGGCGATAGCAAAAGCCAGAAGAATGCTGGGCTGCATAGAGAGAGGAATATCGAGTAAGAAAAGGGAAGTGATTATTCCCTTGTACAGGTCCTTGGTGAGGCCTCACCTGGAGTACTGTGTTCAGTTCTGGAGACCGTATCTACAAAAAGACAAAGACAAGATGGAAGCGGTACAGAGAAGGGCGACCAGGAAGGTGGAGGATCTTCATCGCATGACGTACGAGGAGAGATTGAAGAATCTAAATATGTACACCCTGGAGGAAAGGAGGAGCAGAGGTGATATGATACAGACTTTCAGATACTTGAAAGGTTTTAATGATCCAAAGGCAACGACAAACCTTTACCATAAGAAAAAAATCAGCAGAACCAGGGGTCACGATTTGAAGCTCCAGGGAGGAAGATTCAGAACCAATGTCAGGAAGTATTTCTTCACGGAGAGGGTGGTGGATGCCTGGAATGCCCTTCCGGAGGAAGTGGTGAAGACCAGAACTGTGAAGGACTTCAAAGGGGCGTGGGATAAACACTGTGGATCCATAAAGTCAAGAGGCCGCCAATGAAGAGTGGGTGACTCGCCAGAATGATGGCTACTGCCTGGAGACAATACCCTTAGTCAATAAACATACACATGGTTACTGTGACTCCAACATCACTCTAAGATTCAACAGCATGAGGAAATGTGGAAAAAAGAATTTGCACTCACAATGACGGGAGTAGCTGGCTTGTTACGGCGGTTACTACCCCAAACCAAATATCCAGATTACTACCTCCACCTTCCTCTATTCCTGATGCCTTTCAACTAGCTTGATCACTCCATTCTTATACTTCACTTTCAATGCATATCCAGCATAGTTCTCTGCTTCAACAGCAGGGGAAAAGAAAAACTGTTACTTCACACATCCAGCAGAGCTCTCTGCTTAAACGGCAGGGGAGAAGAAAAAAGGGTTCGCACTCACAAAGCGGGGAGTAGCTGGCTTGTTACGGCGGTTACTACCCCAAACCAAATGTACCTGATACTTCACTCTCGACGCATATCCAGCATGGCTCTCTACTTCAACGGCATCGGAGAAAGACTGATACATCACGAATTTCCAGCATAGCTCTCTGCTTCAACGGCAGGGGAAAAGAAAAACTGATACTTCACGCATATCCAGCATAACTTCAACGGCAGGGGAGAAGAAAAAAGGCTTCACACTCACAAAGCGGGGAGTAGCTGGCTTGTCACGGCGGTTACTACCCCAAACCAAATGTGCCTGATACTTCACTTTCGATGCATATCCAGCATAGCTCTCTGCTTCAACAGCAGGGGAGAAGATAAACAACCAATAAGGGCTGTATAACATAATCTGGGTAAAAACAAATAAGCATGGGTGTAGCTTGCTTATTGCGGCGGTTACTACTCCTACTACCTCTAACTAATCAAGCTAGATATTTCACTTGGATGCAGCTCCTCCACCGCTCTCTACATTAATGGCGGGGGTGGAAGGGAATTAGAACCAAGAGCTAAGAGAAACAGATAAGTATGGGAGAAGAAATGAGGGAAGCTTGCTGGGCAGACTGGATGGGCCATTTGGTCTTCTTCTGCCGTCATTTCTATGTTTCTATGTTTCTATGTTTCTATGCTACTGTAGCCTGCAGCATGGCGGAGCAATTCTCAAAAGCCGCTTTTGCGCACGTAAATCCGGGTTAATGTACGTAATCTAAACCAAAACCTGTTTGTTTCTATTGCATCTGGCCTATATTATCTAATATTGTTCTCTATACTTTCTATCCTTCTAAACACACAGTGGTGGAAAAAACCCTTATAAAATCAAGCTGTCAATGGTATTTTGGTTGATTAAAATCAAGGAAGATTCTCTGATAAAAACTGATGTAACGCTTGATCTTTACAGCTGTTATCGATTACATTTAGTGTTAAATTCATATATTAAAATATTGATCGCTCTGAGGCTGGCCCAATGGCTCAGCGGCTTGGGTTCAAGGACCTAAAAGTGAATTTTGGTTCACTTTTTGATTTTGTGTTTTGGTTCATTAAGGGCCTGAATTTGAAAAGCATTTACATACTTTTGAAATTGGATTTTACACGTGTAAATGCACTTTACCCTTGAAAGCAGCTTTAGAAAACTGCTCCAATATTTGCCACTGAATTGTCCGTAAGATATTCACGGGGAAGTGCATTTTACGCGCAGAAATGACTTTTGAACATTGTTACATTTACATCTGTAACTCCTTTTAAGATTCACTTCTCCATGTTTATTTCAGTTCGGTTTGCATGTAAGAATCAAATTGGGGCTTTCCTGGCCCCTCCACCCTCCCCCCCCCAACTGCTGATGTCACCGTCTGAATGAACCTGTGCCTCTCCGCTCCCCTCTGCCCCCCACCACTCACAAGAGAGGCAGGCCCCTGCCCTTCACGCTGAAAGCTGCCCGAGCAATCTCAAGTCACTCCCGCCCCTGCTGGCTCGCCATAAAGAGCGGTGCCAGCCAGTCCAGAGGCCAGCGCCAATGTTTTACAGCCATAGAGCAAACGGGCCGTCAAACGGGGCAATGCCAGTCTGAGGGCCTGCTGACGCCATTCTGCACTGGGAGCCAGTAGGGCAGGAGCTACTGGGGACTGCGACTTCCCCGTTCTACATGGAGGAAGGCCCCGTGGAAGCAGTAACTGGGGGCAGGGAGGTCCGTGGAAGCCCCTTTTGTGTGTTTTGGTAACTAACCGAAAATATCCAACATTTTTCAGACTTTTTTTCGGGTATGTCTATTTTCGGTCCATTTGACTGGGGAGCTGTGGACCTCTCCATATACATTTCTGAGCGATCCCTTTAATTATTGTTCATTTTCGGTTAGCTTTTTAGTTATGAAAGCAGCGTTTGTTTCAAACAAATGCCCATCCCTACCGCCAGGCTGGCCCTCAAAGTTTCTGACTAATCAGCCAACAAGCTGCCATGAACGAATGCGCAATTACTGACGAGATAATGATAAGCTGCCCCCGATCAACCAAAGCTGACCCGAAGATTTATATTTATTTTATTTAAACCGTTCTAAGGCAAAACCTACGTGACAACAGGGGTTAGGAAAATCAGGGATTACTGTTTTAGGGCAATGCTGAGAACCAGAAGTGCTGACTTCCTTCTGCCGATGGGCCCAGTAAATCAGCAGAGTCAGGTTCCTCGTCCACGTCCAGCTTAATCAGGCTCTCATGCTGCTCTTGCTGTATCTCAGTCTGTACAGGAAGCCCTTAGCCCCTTCCTATGTCAGGACTTTCCACACCTGTCCTGGTGACCTCACAGCTAGTTGGGTTTCAAGGTATTCACAATAAGTACGCATGAGATAAGTTTGCATATATTGGAGAAGCACTGTATGCATATTGATCTCACGCATATTCATTGTGGATACCCTGGAAACCTGACTGGCTTGGGACGCCCTGCCCTATGTAATTAGGATTGGACGAATAATGAAGCAGTGATTAGTTATTCATAAACATGATTATGGCTTTATGCTTTCATCTCGTTATGAGTGAAAAGGAGGGCTGACCCTATGCTCGCCTGAAAGCACACTTATCTTGGGTCTCGAATATATGCAAATCTATCTCATGCATATTCATTATGGATATGCTGAAAACCCAATTGGTTAAGTGTGCCTCCAGGAGAGGGTTGGGAAAAACTGCCCTAAAGTTATATATAGGGAGTGAAACACACTGCAATATTATGAACATCATCCTCACTTTCACAAGCCAGGCTCTGAATCCCGAAGCAGAGCCCTAATCTCAGTCTCCCCGGCTCTCAAGGACTCCAACTTCCTAACTTAATAGTCCACTGAAACTATACTAAACACGCTTTGCACTTTGTATCTAAATATTTCTAGCAGAGTCTATCCTTTTCCAATTCCTGACTTTAGCTTCCGTAACGGTAATACATTCTGATTGAACTGGAATGCCCAAATATTTCTTGTAACACACTTTCAACTCTCAGCTGCAAAAGTGTGACATCAATAAAAGATGATGATGACAATGATTGACAAACTTATTTTTTAGGCAAAACTGATTAGGGATGTGCTGTCGTTTGAAAGACAACAGGAAAATAATGTTATTATTTGTGGTTTCTCATCCTAAATGACACCATAAAAACAAGTAAATGTCATTTCCTTTTGCTTCAGTCATTTTAGCCTGTACTAAACTGACTGAAATGTCAGACACAAAATCACGAAAACCCCGTAATAAATACAAAATGAAAATGCACACCCTTATTGCCAATATTGTAGGCATCTACGAACATGAAGTGTTCCAGCCCTGTGTCGGTTCAACCTCTTCACGTGTACACAATTATCTGTCCAATAGATGTGCATATTTCTTGTACGCATTCACAAGAAGCAAATGCTTTCTTATCTCACACTTTTTGGTCCTCAGGCAAACACTGCTGCACATTTCTAGCATGCTCCGCCTGCTAGATGCACCAAACTTTGCATCATTACGCATGTTCTGTATGGGAGAAGTCTCATACAGCCCCCATGTAGAGCACGTCCTTCACTGCTCTAACAGTTTGGCTCTGTTTGTCAGGCTGCACATAAAATAAGTAGACCCCTTGTTTCCATAGCAAACTCTTTCCACCAGTTCCTGTTTTTCAAACACCTACATATCGCCAGATATACGGCATAAGCCCCCAGCTGAAACAGCCCGGCTCTCCCTTTCAAAAAGTATACAAGGGCGGCTCAGTAGGTTGGAGTCCGAGAATTTAAATGTATTTATTTACATAACTCTTCAACAGTCAGGCCTTGTTCTTATTTTACCCAGATGTGTGGGCAGCTGTTTTCCACGGTAGTCGGAATGCTGAAGCGCCAACCAATTCCGCACAAATATTTACTATTGGATTTTTCATTTCTCGCCTTGTTTTAGAAATGTAAATAGAATTTGTTTTTGCAAGCCCAGTCCAAGATTTGATCACTAAATGTAAAATAAAACATCGTAAAATATGTTCTGAATAGAGAATGTTTCCCTGTTGGGGAGATAAGACAAGTAAAAGAGGAAGGTAAAGGTGTGCCACTGAGTGAAGGCATTTAGGATGAATGAATTTGTCCCCATGAAAGCAGAACAAGATATAAGTACTTGCAGAAAGGCCCCGGCTCCTCATCTTTTTCCAATAAACCTTGTGAACTATTATTATTATTGATAATGTATTGTCTACATGCTTTACTGTTCACAGCAGGTTACATTAAAAACATTCATAATAAAAATCAAACATAAAATAAATACAATGATCAAAGCAGAAATGTTCCATCTGAGGTAGATAGAATAACGCCTAAAGCCTAAACATAGTCTCCATGTCAAAATGAAGTACTGAAATAGCAGAATGATCTTAAAGAAATATTAGCCACATTAGCTAGACAAAAACCCAAAAGAAAATTCGGGGTTTGTTCAAACTAGTTTTCCAAAATATCCAATGCGGATTACTTGAATTAGTGAGTCCACATCAACGTTTGAGCAGATTCACCCTATTCGCAGGGTCCGCAGCTGTCAGATTCAATGCGAATTTCCAAGAATCGGTGTAGAATCTCTTGACTTCCTCCCTTCCCCCCTTCAGCATCCCAGATTCAATGGGAATAATTGAAACAAATATCTTCCCAGTGAACCTGGATCAAGTTCAATCTCCAATTCTCCGCACATCTCCACCACAGAGCTGCAAATGAGTCATATTTGTGACGTTTGATATTTCAAAGGGTCAAACCACTGAAGGAAACAGAGGTGTGCAACAAGGGAAAACATTTTCGAGAGGGCGATTGAGGCCACTGAAGCTTGTGAAGATGAATAACAATCCATCGAAGGGTGATTGGCTTCCTCTAAAGGTGAGTCAAGATTCATGGTGGAGGAGCATGACGAACGAGCACAAGATTGACTTTACGGTAGCATGCATTCAACCTGCCATCGCTATCATCAAATCATCAGTTTATCAGAACAGAGGCATCTGTTAAGTGCTGCTACTTCTGTTGCTTTATTGTCTTTCATAAAATGTGCCTTAAATACAAAAGCTATGCACATGCTCTCGATGGTTTCCCTATGACAGCGCTGGATTAATTTGTCTTTGGGGTTTGATTAAACAATAATTTCCCACAATGGTGACTTAGTTGCCTGGACACAACGGAGCACACATGAACAACAGTTTTCATTCTTTCTTCACAGTGTGACAGGGCCGCTGCCCACAGACCTCGTCAAACAATCCTCTACTAGCTGGAAACCACCCACACAAGAGGCTTGCAAACAGTCGCTTTACTGACGTCTACTCCTGTTCCTTGGGAGGTGATGATGGAGGATAGTGGGGATGAGAGAGTGCCAGAGGTGGTGATGGGGAAGAAGGTTTGAGAGGGAGAAGGGGAGAGAGAGAGCGCCAGAGAGAGTACTGGTGAGGAAGGGGACAGTATGTGAGGGATTGACTGGAGGTGAGAAAGAGTCAGAGGGTGGTGGGTGATCTCAAGAGGAGATGATTGGAGTTGGAGAATCAGTGGAGTAGGAGCACTGTGAAAGGGAATAAGTGAAATGAGAGATCAGGATGGAGTAAAAGTAATAGGGGTGGTTGAGGGAGAGGGACTCAGTGTGGGGATGATGGGGATGGGGTGGCTGTTGGGGAAGAAGGAAGCAAGATAGCATGTTGGGTTGGGGAATAACCCTATAAGGGGGGATAAGAGAGAAGTGTTTGGACAGAGAGATGGTAAAGGACTGAAGAGAAGTGAGGGAAAAGGAGGGATGGCATCCAGAAGTGAAAGAGTAGAAAGGGTGAAGGGATGGTGATATAATAGATGCAGGGAAGAAACCGATGTAGGACACAAAGTGATGAAGATACGAACAAGTAAGTGAAGGTCTGGGTCAGTGAACCAAATACCCTCTTTCTCTGAAGCAGCACCGCTGGTGGCAGCAATGAGCGTCTGGTGAAGGCTGTGAGCAAGCATGACCTAGTGGCACCATAGGCTACTGGTCAGAATCTACTCGGTCAGTCAAGCAGGTCAACTACATCCAAACCTGTTTGGTAGGCTGTGAAGAAGAAGTCATTTTCAACAGTGACCACATAAACAGTTGATTATAATCAGGAAGGGAATCATTTACAAGCAGCTCATGAATGCATTACTCAGCAGGTATAATAATATTGCGCAATCAAACTGAATTCACAGTTCAACATTATTTAAGGGAATAGCAGATAATTTTGCTTGCTAGGGTGAGATGGTACTTGATGGTATTCTGTTCAATGACATATTCTGTTTAAGATATTGAATATATATAATGTATATATAGGATTGATTTTAACAGTTATAACACATTGCTTTATGCAGACATTGCCTTTATGTTAATAAGGGTCCCTGAACTTCCTTATAATTACATTAGTGTGTGCCTTGTGAACTGTTTCAAGCTGGCAATAAGGATGACAAAGTTAAGCTAAGGTGTCCCAAAGGGGACAAAATGCGAAATTTTTGGTTGAAAGTGAGATTTGTTCTTTTTTTGTGAAAAACGATGACAACAACAAAAAAAAAAGCTCACTTTGGAACCGTGGAAAATTTGTGCGACTCAGATTCTCCAGCATGAAACTTCAGGATTTGAATTGTAAATGATTTTGTTTCGAAACACTGTAAGTACCCTCCCCAGCCGAGGGAGGGAGGGGCCACAATCATAGTGGGTGGATTGTCACAGATTACATCACACGTGCTGCCCTTGCAGGGTCTCTGATCTCTTTCTGACATCACTGCAGGTGTGAGCCAATCAGATCCAGAGCATTTGCATTAACCAAAATGAATTTGAATAACAGTAACTTAAACGTGGGTTGTTTTTTTTCTGGTTTCCATGTCCCCACCTCTCAGATATCCATCAATGATTATGGTTGTATTGTAATGGGAAGTGTGTGGGAGTGTCCTCTAGTCTTTATAGTGGTTTTTATATCATCCTATGCTCAAAGTCTTTGAAGACGCTGTTATTTAGTCAGATCAAGTTATACCACTTAAATAAAATTAAGACTAGATGACGTAATAATGGATTCTTTTTAATACGCTTTCTTACATTAGGCAGTCATGTTCAGCATGGCATACAGTTCAATGCTTATATCTGTTAACCACATTTTTTGTAATACTGTTACTCAATGGTTTCCTGTATGATTTTTTTTTTGGAGGTAATAAAAAAAATTTAAAAAGTGAAAAAAAAAAATGCCATTTTTAATCCATGCAAAGGCTAACAGGGCATCAGCTGAATTTTTGAAATACCATAGCATACTGGGAGGGGTGCACTGTAAATTTATCTGCTGTTTAATTCACTGAAAGTCAGCCTCATATTTTTTACGTCTGCTGCAAACACCCACCACATATTTATGTGGTTCATATATTTTGAGACATTGTGCTCTATGATTTTGACCATCCTATGTTGAAATGTTTATCATTCAATAATCATTTCGGAATCCAGGTTGAAGGACTGAGCAGAATTCTTACAACACGCTCCTAACCCTCCCCAGTACCTCCCCAGTGCAAAGGCGGCGATGATGTAACAGCACCACGTGATCTCTCAATCTCCCTCTCTCCTCCCACATTCCCACACTAACCCGAACCCCGCAGATCGCTCACTACGAACCTCCAAAGCTCCGCTCACACACCACGACCTTTCCCAGCTCGATGGCCTCTCCACTCTCGTTCGCTGCTTTCAAAAAATGGCGCCCTCGCGTCAGATACGCCGCCCTGCCCACTTCTGGCGCTCTAGGCGGCTGCCTAGTCTGCCTAATGCTCCCGCCAGCCCTGGCCCCTTTCTGCGTACTCTCAAACACACACACTAGAGGCGTGAATGCAAAAGTAACTTTGATTTATGACATTTCTAGCATTTACATTTCTCTGTGTATGTCGTTTTTATATTCCACTTTTCAAAGTGGATTACTTAGCCCTCCCACTGAACACCAATGAGGATTTTAAAGGGATGGGGGGGTGTGAGAGGGTCCGCGGGGGGGGGGGGGGGGGGGGGGGGGAGGGGCCACCAACATTATCTTTGAAGAGCTGGGGAGTGGAGAGAGGATGGGGGACCTCTACCACCCTATTATTTATAGGATGGCGCAGCAACTTTAATCTAATTTTTAACTTTTTTTATGCAGGGCTGCCTCGATTGGTAGCCCCGGGGTGGGGACCTAGTGAGAACCCCGGTGACTTTCTTTTTACTTCCTGGGGGCGGGTAGGCGTGTTGGGCAGCAGGGCCCTTCTATTCTACCGTGGGAACATGGGGACCCGTGCGGCGGAATAACATTTATGGAAAAGGTGTAGCTAAAATAACCTGGCTGAAAATTTTCAAAGTCAGCCGCGCTATTTTATTTATGTATTTAGACATTTTTATGTACCGTCGTTCCATGTATAGATCACAACGGTTTACACAAAGTGACATTCATGGTTGTAGCTCAATATTTACATAGGATTAGGTATGCATGAGCTGCTTTGCATGGATTTGCAAAACGCATGCATGCAAATGCCACGCAAAGCAGCTCACTGCAAAGGGAGCTGGTTTCTGGCCCGAACATTGCCACGATAGGGCTATTTCGCGCGACATACAGCGTTTCTCACGTGTTATGGCCCCAGCTCGGCTTGATAAATCTCCCTAGAAATTTGTACTGGTGGTGAGGGAGGCTGAAGTGACTTGCCCAAGGTGACATGGAGTGTCAGTTGCCCTGGCTCACTGTCTGCTGCTCTAAGCTCTCGGCTACCCCTCTGCTCCAGCTAAAATCACCCAGCACGCACAGTAAAACACTGGAGCCATTGTGGAAAGCTTCGTTTTGTCTCTTGCAGGTACGAGTGCCGTTGCTGCAGCATTTTCCAGCCCTGGTCAGTTTGGGAACTCTGATGCTCGAGCCAGGGACCTCACCTACCACAGGGCTTATGATAACACTCAGAGGACAACTTTGAAATGTCATTTACCCCCGTGCGGTGAATGGCTACTCACACAGGGCGATTTGAAAATCACCCACCCTGGAGGCGTGCAGGTAAAAGCTCGAGTGTTGCGCCACCATGTGGGTCCTTCTACCTGCAAGTTTGTGGAGGCCTTCCTGGAGGGCGGGGTTAGGCCAGCGACGACGAAAGTGTGCAAAGGTTTTGCATTGTTCATAACTACGCGCATTGCTTGTCCGGGGGGGGGGGGGGGGGGGGGGGGGGGGGGGGGGAGTATTCTCAGAGAAATCACTTACAAGATTTTTACAAGCATTCTTTCCAAAGGGAAAGAATGCTTGTAAAAATCTGGGGGAGAAATGCCCCGCCCCCCCTTGTACATGTATGTAGCTTAATAGTGTTTATGGTTTATTTATTTATTTATTTTTAATTTTTATATACCGACGTTCTTACATCCGATGTAAATCATACCGGTTTACATTAAACAGAATAGCAGGAAATACATTTCCATAGTCTAATACAAAGAACATTTCTAATTAAAATTATTAACAAGCGAAAAAAAAAAAGGTAAAGGTTTCCCTAAATATGCATGATGATGCTGAAAACGTGCAAGGTGTTAAAGTGCATGAAGCGATAAACAGCAGGCAGGAATGAGCAGGCGGATATCTGTTTCATCCTGGGGGGACGCAGCACTATCAGCTGTCTCCTGCCATGCAACCGGAAACACATCTGGAGCCGCTTCTAAACGACGCCAGAATCCCGGCATTGCCCGTGCAAAATGAGTTCTATTATTATCCGTTTCCTGGTCGGCCACGCAGGAACAGAAAGGGTCCTGCCAATAAGCCCTCCTGAATCTGAAATCCAGTGTGTCCGAGGCAGGTCATGTCCCTTTCAGGACTCCGCTGCAGGAAGGTGGAGGACGTGGCACGGAGAAGCAGGTGGCAGGCATGGGGAGGGAGAGGGCGGCCGGAAGCGGGTAGCCAGGGCATGAGTCACTGGAAACGTCCTCCCCCAGAGCAGACGCTGAGGGGGCCGTGGCACTGCCTGTTCCCGAGACTGCTATTTTCATTCCTTTCCGCTGACCGGAGTTCCGCGCTGCCCTTATCAAGTCTGGGGTTTTGTTTGGTTTTTTTCTTTTCTGCATTTAGGATTTTCTTCCCCTCCCTCCTCAAGTGAGCACTTGTCTTGCTGGAGTGCTTCCCTCCTGGCTGCCTGGCGCTTCAGAGGGAGTGGGCTGGCAAAGATTAAGCAGATCCTTTTGTTTATTTTTAACCCGGGCTCCCGAAGGTTTGGCTTCCTGTGTAGGGCAGAGTCAGCAAAAGGCAGCCCTCAGAATGCAAAGCTCAGTAGCTTTATAGTGGGGGGAGGAAGGATCGGGGTTGTATTGTCTCTGGTAACGGAGGGGGTTTATTTCCAACCTCCACCTTTTCTCGCCTTAACGAGAAGAACTGTGCCAGGGCAGTGCATATTAAGTATTTCAATTCCATTTAAAGGGACCAGAAATGATGAGGCCCATATTCAGCACTACTTAGCTGGATAAGAAGCAACTTATCAAGGCCAAGTGGCAACCGCTGATAGCCGGATAAGATTGATCTGCCTCAATAGCAAGTCTAAACTTAGCCGGATAACTCTTAATCCGGCTAACTTACATAGCCGTTCAGTTTTGAATATTGAGGCCAATATATTTAAATGCCATCCTTACAAATACAATCGATTGGTAAAACCAGTGGAGTCTCTAAAGATGTAAATGGGCATCCTTATAAGAGATTAAAAAAAACCAAAACCCAGCTATTGTATGCAGTATGTCAGCGATGATTCTCAAATCTGCCCTGCAATAACCTCCACCCCCTGTGCCCCCAACCTGACTGAGGTTTCAGGGCGATGAGGATGTCCTCCACCTCCCACCACACCTCACCAGATTTACAGCGAGGCAAGTATTTGAAGAAAGCCACGCACCTGAGCAAGGTGGCAAATTTTTAGTCAAACTTGGGAGCCTAAGTTTTAGGTTGAATATTTTTCCCCTAAATTTGGGAGCCTTCACCTACATTTAGGGACCTAACTTACCTCCCCAGACCCTGGCCCTACCCGCTTTATAGTCACCAATTTAGGGGTGTGAGCACCTAAATTTAGCAAGTCAGCCACGGTGAGTTTTCAAAAGTGCCAATTTAGAAACCTAACTCCCAAGGTTAGGCACTGATCGCCAATGATTGATTATTCCTGAGATATTTATTTTATTTATTTATTGAAACCTTTTTTTTTTTTTTATACCGGTATTAGTGGGTACATCACACCGGTTTACATTATAACGAAATGTTTGAAAGTACATGCAACAAGGGAAAAAAACGGTGAGGGCAGGGAGCACGCAGAAGTCAGCATGGAAAGATAGAGCAACTGAAGAGAAACTTCTTAACCTAAGTAACTATCATCAATAATATCGATATGGGTAATATCATAATTGCTTGGAATCATATACATACATAAGTACAACAGAATAAATAGGTAAGAGAGTCAAATGGTTGGTTACAGAGGGGGAGAAACTGTTAAATCGGGAAAGGCCTGTTTAAACAACCATGTTTTTAGTTTCTTTCTAAATTTAAGGTAACAAGGTTCGAGAGGGAGGTTAGAGGGCAGGGAGTTCCAACGTGAGGGGCCTGCGATGGTGAGGGCCCGCTCCCTTGTGGACGAGAGGTGTGCTGTTTTGAGAGAGATATATTTGCATGTGTTCAATCTGTGAGTCAGATTAATTGCCACATTTTAGTTAAACCTGAAAACTAGCGCAGTGAGGTGGACTGAGGTCCAGAAGTGATTGGACTAATAGTGGGGGGAGGAGGATGCATTCAATGGCAGGGGAGGATGGATGCGTGTTTGCCCATCCCCTTTTGGATCTCACCATGAGGGTGGAAGAATGTTTTGTCTCCTATGAGTGAGAGCTACCCTATCTTCTGCTGTACTAGGAAAGTCTCTTGAATTCTCCTGTCCACAATCTCAGGACCTTAAGGGAAGAAAACTAGAAATGGAAACCTTCACACTTGCTTTTCCCCTTCTTAGTTCTCCAAAAAATAGGGAGAGAGCCTACAAGCTCCTTCCTTTGGGCCTGCAGCCACTCCCGTTACAAACGACGGGCTCCTGTGCCGCTCTCAGGAGAGAGCATCCCTCCAGCTCTAGAAAGGTCTCTGAGAAGCACGACAGTAACAATCCATTCTGGCAACCTCCCAAACGGGATGCTCTGACAAATTAAGCATGCCACATCCCTCTACTAACACAATATCACATCCACTTCAAAGGGACATGCTTATTTAGTGGGGAATTGAAGGGGTCCCTACCTAAATAGTACTGAAAAACGAGAACATATTTGCATAACAATGTCTTATTTCACATGGTTTTATATTTTATGCATGGACATAGCAATGGTCAAATATAGTTCAACAATTGCTGGATTTAATCTTCCTGCTCCTGTAATCCTTTGTGACATCATATACTCGCACGTGAGATCTCTTATACAAATAAGATTGACTTCCATATATTGATGAAAGCATCTGGTTAGCTTACATCTTTGCATTGTTCTATATTAATTATTAAATATGTTTTGTAAGAATATGCCATTGAAACGAAACAGGAAATTGTAATGAAATTTCCTGTTTTGTTTCATTTTGTTTGGAAAATACAACAAAAGAAAACTGAATACCATTTTGTTTTGTTCTCCTTACTGAGCAGGACCCCTGTCACTCTTTGCCTCACCACCGAGCCTGCCCTGTAGCTCCCACTCTCCTCCCCTTAGATGACTTGAATAAGTCCAAATGGGGCGGGAGAGCTCCTCGGTTTTTCCTGTCCTGCTGGGTTGGTATTTTGAAATGGCACTGGCCGGCCCTGAGGCTCACACTATTTTATTGTACAGATGTACAACAAAATGTTTTACACAATATGGGGTGAATTTTAAGAGTCCAGCACACGCCAAAGCCGGGAGATATGTGCAGAAATTTGGCCGGTGCGCAATGCGCAGATTTTAAAAGACGCCCATACATGCACATATCTCCTGGTGCGTGCACAAAACATGATATATATATTATATATATGGCTGCGTCCTTTGGCGCACCAGTATCAAAGTTACCATCCCCGATACTGGCCTTAGGGCAAGCGGGCACCATTTTGAAATACCGACCCAGCAGGGCAAAGGCAACCCAAGGATTGTTACTGTCCCAGTTGGACTTTAAAGACCTATGATGGGTAGGCGGCGTCTTGGGGATAGGGGCAGGCCCATGGGCCTTGAATTTTTACATTTTTAAGACTCTTTTTTTTGTCAGTGGGGGAAGGGTACTCCCATTTCATTTTGTTTTTTTGTTCGTATTTTTGTGATTTCGTTTCAAATAAACAAGTAAACCACAAACAAAATCAAACACAAAACACAGATGACTTTCAGTTCATTGCCTCTTTTTTAGCTCTATGAATGGAAATCTTTAGATTTCATGATTGTCGTGATGCGATAGCTATTTGGTTATTTAAACACAAATTAAAAGTCAGTCCCCAGGAGTCTGAGGCCATTTACTTCTCCAGGCACTTAGTGGCTGACCAATTCCAGATTTCCCATTTAACAAAACCGGGCTATTTTGTCCTCTGTTTCATTCATAACTTTAACCTTTCTTGGGAAAGTTGGAGTTAAGGACCCTAACTCTCACATCTTGATTACTGTAAATTCCTGCATATGGGAATCACGACGGTGGCCCTGAGGCGGCTACAATCTTTACAAAATACTGCCGCCAGATTCATCTTTTGAGGTCTCAAAGTTTGAGCACATCTTGCCGCAATGGCTCCCAGTAAGATCCAGAAAAGCTTTCGAGTTTCTGTGTTTAACGTATAGGGCAGTGTTTAGAGGGGACTCCTGCTTACCGGTTCCTATCGGATCTCTGAATTAGAGCTAATAAAGCTGCCCTTTGCACGGGAAATTCGGTTAGAGCACACCAGGATGACGGCCTTTCAATACCAGGCTCCTTTACTTTGAAATGCGCCTCCATTAAATTTGCTGATGGAAAAGAATTATCTTAAATTTAGGAAACTCACTAAGGCCTGGTTATCTGGTCAAGTGTTTGATGATTAATATGCCCTATTGGAACCTAAATCTGATTGCAAACTCTTTTATTGCATTTATTGGGTTTTAGCATTGTTTTTATTATTTTATTTCTTTTATATATTATACTGCTTTCTTTTAGTTGTATTTTGGAGATATTATTTATCGGTTTAATGTACTGTACTGATTTTTATAAAAAATCAATTTATTAAATAGAAATTACCATTGCCAAAAGGAGAAAATTGTAACTGCACATCCCTAATGTTCTGTGATTCTTTTTTTTTTAAAACATTGGACGATTCACCTGAATGCCATTAAACATAGAAAATGCACTTACTGTTGTTTGATTAACTTGCTAAGTATTTTTTTTTTTAATATTTTTTTGTAAAAGCAGATGACGGCAGCTCTTGCCTCATAGTCCACGGGTAGAATATTATGTTCCGTACTCTGCTATGAACTAACTAGGAATTGCAGCAAAATATTTCCTGTCATGACTAAAGGTGAATATTTCAATGTCAAAAGATAAGAGGAAAATCAATCCTAGGCAAACAGGCCGGGAAAGATCCAGATTACTTATTTCAGTAAGTGTATTTTCTAGGATGACAATTATTTACTGTGGTGTGTGACCGTCACCCATACCCATGCCCCTTGCCTCACCCTAACCCTTCATCAGCACCTTCCCTCCTGCAAAGTTGGGCTTCCAACTCAATCATAACTGACCTCTGCTCGAGCTACCTCACCATCAACTTGCACTCAAAACGACCTGGATATTCCGCTCCCCACCCACACGCACACCCAGAGTGCTGACCCTCTGCACTAGCACTGATAAAATCGTCACCGTACACCCAGAGATCATAAAGCAGTGTAAAGGATGTCGCTTGTGCTCAACAGTAACTCTTAAGAACATGCGCAGTACATTAAGCATAAATACCCTGCACTTTTGTTCCATGGAGACGGTTCTCATGTCCGTGTTTCTTCTCTGCATTCTTAGACTGCACCCAAAAATCTACACAAGAGAAGAGAGATGAAAAAGATATCATCATGGATGGAATATGTGGGTGGGTTAAAATGCACATAAATTAATTCTTGGCACTTGTTTGTTCTTTTTTTTGGAATTTTCCTCCTTAAAGAAAAAAAGATGTAATAGCCAACAAAAGTGTATTTGTACCAACTGTGCCAGGTTCGGATGACAGCTGAGGTGTAGCTGTTTCGTGCCGTGTTTCGAAACCCAAGCGGGTGGCAGTGCCATTAGCCTGCCCCAGGAGTGGACCGAGGATCAAGGTAAGAACTCTCTCGGGGGGGGGGGATCTTTTGGCTCACACACGTTGAGGCCATGACGATGAAGAGTGATTTCAGAAATCTAGGCACCTCCAAATGAACAGTGCAATTCACTCTCATGTCACCAAAATACATGAACCTTTCATGGCATAGAGGGAATCATCCAAATTTGTTAGATGAGGCTGAACTTTCTGGATCAGAACAAGATTGAGAACGTCCATCATGCAATCCAGTAAAGCTCAAGGCACCCAGTCCAAAAGAGCTGCCTACACAACCAGCTTTAGCATAGGATAAAAGAGAAGACTTTTTTTTTTTTTTAACAAGACAGATTTGCATACAATGGAAGCAGTGCATGCAAATCTATCTCATACATATTCATTGGACTGGGATGAGAACCACTGTACTGGTTCATGGACAATGACTGTAATGAAGGATATTTAGAGGTCAGCGTCTACTTTAAAATCAGAATAAATCACAAGTGCTGTGGTTTCTAATGACAGCAGCAGCACTTCCACAGGAGCCAGGTTTCCCATTAGGCACAGTAGGCGCGTGGCCAGAGATATCTGTGCTGCGCGGGGTGCTGCGGGCTCAAAGCTGACAGGTAAGCTTATTTTACAGATTATAAATAAATCAACAATAATATTAAATAGGAATCCGTGGTAGGTATGCAGAGTTGCACAGTTTATAAAATAGTGTGCTTTTCTGCTCCAAAAGTACATATTTATTTCAGTATGTGCATATATTTCTAAGGCAAAAAACTGCATACTTTCTCTACCCATTTTATAAACATCCACATGAAATACTTGTGACATGAATTAAACACGGAGGCAGGTATATCTTATAAAGCATGTGTGAATACCGTTTTGTAAATGCTAACTTGTGCGCATACTGGGACTCACCAGTTTACCCAGTCTTTTTCCCTCTGGCACGTCACCCTGGAACCCCACCAGTTTATCCAGGCCTTTGACCCCAAAATTGCAGACAACAGACAAGTCTGACTTCACTTGCTTGAGCGAATTAGCAGGTGTCAAAAGTGTTCGAATGAGTTTGGTGATGTATACGCGTCTCTCTCTTGTAAAAACAGCAATTATCGTGTGTACTTCTGAACCCTGCCCCAGGACGCCCCTAATCCGCCTGGTGAAATGTACTCTTGAAACCAAGATTACGAGCACACTCTCAATGTTCATAAAATTGCATATACGTGGGTGCTATTTTTACATATAGAACCCCTCTGAAAATTCTCCCCTCCCATTGCAATCCCTCTGGACTCAAGGAACTATCTTCTGTACCTAAATTAAACTCGCCTTGAGCTACCGATGATTGGCCATGAGCTACGTAAAATTATATATATGGCTAGGCAGCAAAGATAAAAGAAGGATTTATATCATTTAGAAACAGATAGAAGCTCCAGGGTCAGAGAACATTGCTGCTCTCAATGTCAACCCGTCAGATACATCAAAAGTATGGAAGCACCAGGATCTTGCTATATGTTAAGAAAAGTAGAAATCAGGCCTTGTTTATGATGTTAGATCTTACGCTATTATTATGAAATTATGAATTTTTCACCTCTTCCCTTTGATTTGAGAGGTACGGATCTAAGTTGAAGCAGGCTGGAGTTCACTGTAACACAGACTCTGGTCACACTACTCGATTCGGCCCCTTCTCTCCTACGCCAGGCTTCAGGCTCTTACGTAACTGTAGCTGTTGACTCATGAGCCAGGCCGGATAAAACGGCAGTGCCAAGCGACCGGCTCAGTGCATTCCAGCCGCCCACCCGGAGGTCACGCAGACCGGCAGATCTTTGCCACCTGAGGCTGGAAAGGAGGGCGGTGAAATTTGCAAGGTCATATCCCCCCCACTTCAACAACTGCTTAACCTCTTCTGAGAAAACCGGATGGAGAAAGAAAAACTCTTCAACAAAGGAGGAAATGGTGTTAATTAAAAACAACGCAGCCAGGGAACTGTGTCTTCCCATTTTTCACCTGTCCGGCGTGTTTTCTAATTGGGCATTACCTGAGAACGTTTTTCCTTCAAAGTCAAGTCAGTCGAGTGTAGCTAACTGAGCCATTAGGAGATCAGCTGATGCAGGTAAAAATCCCATGAACTGCCATTGCTGGATTTTGGTGCAGTGCTTTTTGAGACTGACACCAAAGTGGATTTGGCAGTTCTACAGTAAAACCACAGAATGGGAGGAAGCTTTTAAATTAGGAGGACCCCCTACCCGAAAGGGTATGACTGATACCTTAAACTGGAGGTGGCACAGTTACGTGTGAGAAATTTGCCCCATTATTAGAGAATACACTATACATACAGCTGGAAAGATAGGACGCATAGAATACATCTAAAATAAACTGGCTCCTCTTGTAAGAGCTCTTAAGGTGGTTTCTGTGTTGGGATTGTGTCGGAAGGCTATCAAGTAGACATATCCATTATCATTTGGCTTTGTCCTTCACACCACCAAAAAGGTCTGTGAAAAATAAAATATTATAATTGTAAGTTATTGCTTATATATATATATATATACATACGCGCACTCAATCCTTGGTAGATCAGGTAATAAACAACGATTATATTCACAGGCAACGCCATCTTCATGTCTTCCAAGATCTTTCAGAAATTTTCACCGGAGATAGACTGATTTTGCAGGAGGCTCAGCTACTTCAGATAGATTCAGGCTTTGTAAACATAGAAAGCTGCAAGGGGTGGGGGAGAGGCCTGCAGAAGATTCCAGAAGCTACAATATACCAGCGACTAGGCAGGCCACCCTTCTGCTACTCTGATTCCTCTTTGCTGATAGGCGGAATGTCCAGTGTTCAGTTCTGGAGACCGTATCTCAAAAGGGACAGAGACAGGATGGAGGCGGTCCAGAGAAGGGGGTCTCCAGCAAATGACTAATGAGGAGAGGATGAGGGACCTAAATATGTATACCCTGGAGGAGAGGAGGTGTAGGGGAGATAGGATACAGGCCTGAAAGGTTTTAATGATGTACAATCAACGACAAACCTTTTCCACTGGAAAGAAATCCGTGGCACTAAGGGTCACGAAATGAAACTCCAGGGAGGATGACTCAGAACCAATGTCAGGAAATATTTCTTCATGGAGAGGGTGGTGGATGCTTGGAATGCCCTTCCGGAAAAGGTAGTGAAGACGAAAACAGGGGCATTGGATAAACACTGTGGATCCCTAAAGGCTAGAGGATGGAAATGAAGAAAAGGGTGCATGGGAGTAACTTGCTGGGGCGGCGGTTACTACCCTTAAGTAATAAGCCTTCATACTGTTGATGCAACTCCATCATTCTCTCTGCTTCAACAGCAAGAGGTGACGGGGAATTGGACTCAAACAGCAACCAACAAGGCCCTGGGAGGCTGATAAGTATGGGGGTGACCTGTACAGCGCAGCAGATACTACTATAAGCTTGCTGGGCAGACTGGATGGACCGTTTGGTCCTTTTCTGCCATCATATCCATGTTTCTATGTTTCAGTGTGAATTTCATAGCGGAATGGTTGCAAAACAGCGGGCAGGAACTCCCAAGGGCAAAGAAATCGTTACAGTTCCCTCACGTCTTTTAAAGAAGACCTGGCAATGACCTGCAATAATAGGTTGCTGGATGACAAAGTGTCATTTGAAGTAAGGAAGTGAAGGAAACCAAGGAGTGAGATAGGAGGCAGGGCGTCTGTGGAAGTATTTATTTTCCTGGGCTTCGGCGCTTGATCGCGGATGCTTAATTTTTCACTGTTAAATGCCTGCTGGGCTCTGCTCCCAACTGAGGTCTTATGCTATAGCCATTAGGCTGCCTCGCTTTTTCATTCCCGGTTCAAATGCCGTGCTGCCCTGAGCATTACGCCAGCTCCAACTGTGGTGCCGCCTTACGAGCGTGCTATTACATTTAACCTCATTTTTACAGCCCCTCAAGGCAAAGAGCTGATTGTGCAAAAAGAATGCCAGAACAGGATTTTTTTTTTTTTTTTTTTTTGCTAAATGCTACAGAAATCAGAGTTTGGAAATATTAAAGGAATAGTCACTTCCATGCAGGATAGAAACAGAAAGAAAAACCTGACAGGCCTAGCTGGTCCGCTCACTACTAATGCAATACTGCAGCTCCTATCCAATCTCACGCTTTACCCCTCACGTCTGGCAATGGTCTGCGCGTAACCCAGGTTTTCTTGAATTCTGTTACTGGGGTTTTTTTTAATCTCTGCCACCTCCACTAGGAGGCTGTTCCATCCATCTACTATCCCTTTCAAACAGAATAATCTCCTGATGATGCTATTCCTTGGTCTTCCTCCTCTGAGCTGTATATCGTGATCTCTTATCTCAAACTTCCTTTCCACTGAAAGAAATGTGCTCCCTCTGCATTATTATTAATACCTCGGAGGTATTTGAATGCCTCGGTCACAGCCTCTCTCCCCCTTCGCCTCTAGGTTCTTAAGGTCATTTCACTGGACTTCTGCTACAGTTTGCTATCACTTCTTTGGACTGCTTCTTTCTTTTCGGAAATCTGACCCTCAAAAAACTGGGCACAGTACTCCAGGATGGGGGTCTCAGCGATGATCTGTGCAGATGCATTACCCCCTTCTTTTTCCTTCTAGTGATGCCTCTTCCCATGCACCCTATGCAATCTTCTGGTTGAAGGATCAGGTAGAAGACATGGGGTGTGGGGGAAGTGGGAAGGACCTGGTGTTGGGTTGCAGATGGGTGCTGTATGTTTATGTAACCAAACTGGAAGAATCCCAACTGGGCAGGCTGGATGGCTCGATTTGGTCTTTTCCTGCTGTCCTTTCCTATGTTACTATTAACCACGGAGTAATACTGTGAGCGCTGATGGCCGCATGAATAGAACAGAACAAGTGAAAATCCCTGCACGCGGGAGATCATCATTAAGCCCTATAAACATATAGTATTTCTTCCCTGAAGACAACATCATCTTCGCAATAGAAGGTAGCAATAGTCCACCATCTAGAATGCCATCCAAAATGTCCCAGAGTTATAGTCTAAGTAATATGCATAAACTGAACAACCCTATGACAAGTCATTGGAGGCATGCATGGAGTAAAGTTAATTTCGTTTACAATTTTTCCATTTCGTTTCTGCGTTTTAGCACATGTTAAAACGCAGAAACAAAACAAACCAATATTTTGAGAGGTTTGTTTTTTTTTTTAATGCCATTTTGGGATGGGAAGAGTCACAAAACTAACCAATAAGTGTCATGGTGTTTTTCCTGTCTTTTAAAATCATCGGCCAAGATGACTGCACCACCGCTGCCTGTGTGCTCCCACACTGAGTTATTAAGTTTTACCCTGTAAAATTGCTTCACTTTGGCAGGAAGGCCCGTCTCCATTGTAATAAATCTGCAGCGGACACTTCTGCAGAAAGCACTGCGGGACTTTTATCAGTTTTTCTAAATTTAGCACCTTCAGGCAAAAGCTTTTCGCAGCAGATTTTGCTTACATTGGTTATATCCCCCCCCCCCGTGGAATCTTTTCCCTTCCAGAAGTTGCCAGAAATGAAATCCTCGGGCAAGAGAGGCAGCTGTTTCAGAACTGCGAGCAAGCTGGCTGCCCGCTTCTTTCTTATTTTTGCCTTACGTTTGCCAGAAACTTTAATCTGACCCTAAGCCCTCAACAACCGCTGGAAGTTGTGAGCGAGAACTCATCGCACACCGGTGGTCTGCTGAATAAGAGAGGTAGCCGTACAACCAGCGATGCCACGGACTGGGAAAAAAAAAAGTGTCAACATGCTGGGAACAGCTGCTGGAAAGAAAGTTTCCCAATCCTGTGACAAGCACAGACTAAAATGTTAGGATTTCTAGTATTTCAGTTACTGAGTTTACTACAGATTCCATTGCGCCACAGTCATCTGTTAATGGGGGAAGGCTGGCCTAATGTTCCGACTACACGTCAGGAGCCGTGCCTGCTCCTTTATGTCCATCTCAGTGTCTTTCCACTAGGCTGTAAGCTCTGCTGGGCAGGGACCCTCTCTTCCAGGTGTCTGTGCAGTGCTGGCTACGTAAACGGTGTACTTGCACGCGGGAGTCCATGTGCACGCGGTTCCCGGCGCACGCACACGGACCCTGCGATTTTATAACATGCGCTCGTTGGCGCATCATGTGCGTAAGGGGGAGGGGGTGGGGGAATTTTACAACACGAGTGCAGTGAGGCGATAAGCCCTTTCCCCCGTTCCCTCCCAGTCAGCTCCTTCATTAGCTTCCTAAACCCCCTAGCTAACCTGCCTCCCTTTTCCCCTATCCGCCCTGACCCCTAAAACCCTGCTAACTACCTTGTTGTTGTTGTTGTGCAACTTACCAGCTCCCCGGAGCAGCATTCCCGACGCGCGCGTGTATGCGCGGCAGCAGGACGGTGCCTTATTGGCGCTGGCCAGGCCCGCCCCCTTTTCGGCAGGTCTTACTTCTGTGCATACCGGGACATACCCACGTGGCTGTGGCCTTTAAAAAAACACACGCGGCACGCAGCCCAGTCGCGCACACATCTCCCGGTATAGGCGCACGCAGGCCTTTTAAAATCCGGCCTTAAATATTTAAGTAATAGCAGCAGTAGTAGTAGAAATACTTCCAAACTTGAATCAGGCCAGAAGATTAAAGAAATAATAAGTTCACTGGCAGTCCTGTGGCTCAAAAAGTGCCGCGCATTGCCAAAAAGAGGACCCTGGGTTTGATTCCTACTTTCCGGGCCAGCTGGGGCTAGGGATGCAGCAGAGGCGGTGCTCACAGCCCCTAGGTTGCGGGTGGGGGGAAGAGTCTAGGCCATCGCTCCACGGTGAACATGGCTCCTGGCCCCCTGGCCAAGGGCTATCCTTACGACGGCTGGGCAGGGAAAGAAATAGGAGGAGTGAGGGGGAACATCTGGTGTAGTTGCAAATGAAGGCTCATGGTGACACAGGAGGCCACTTCCAATTCAGCTGAGAGCCTAAAAAAAGGAGAAGGAGGAGACTGCCAAGTCAAAAAAAAAGAAAAAGCTCACCACCTCTGAGGCAGTCCTATGCACCACTGTGACTAGCACCCTCTAGTGGCCTGGAGTTTCCTAGACCCCACCAACCCAAGAGCTCAATCTTGCTTTGTAGATAAAGCACTGCACCACCTGCGGATCCACTGGGTCCGTCTCTGGAAGACCTTCTCTAATTATTTTGCCGCTTTTCTCTATGTCATGCCTGCTTTGCTTGGACGATTAAGGGTCAAGTAGCATTTACCATAAGCAGACTCAGCCTGCCTGGCGGACGAGTGGCAAAGGCTGCACACTGGCATGCGGACGGACCCAAGTTAAATTCCCAGTCCCTGTGTCGGCTTGGTGATGGGATGCCACGGACCCTGGCTGGGGAGGGAATCACAGTCATCGTCCCATGGCCACACCTAGGGGGTCGGACTTAGGACGCATGATTTTAGTGTTCTGGAAGGAGCCCTGGTGCATGGCCCCAGGCTAAGGACGGTGGCTGCAGTGACTGGACTGAGTGAGTTGGGAGGGGGTATATAATAAGGGGGAAATCCTCTGGGTCAGAGCAAATGAAGGTCCTTGGTGCCGGATCCTAGTCCTGCTTCCAATTGAGCTGGAAGGCCACAGAAGCAGAAGGAAACTGCTGAGTCAGCCCTTTCTGCAGACTCCCAGGTGAACCATGTTGGGAGGTTTCTAAATACAAGAGCTTCCTTAGTTCTGATAGTCCACTGACTACATCTTATCAGATTTTGGGTGAACATTTAGGGGGTCTGAGTACATTGGAATGACAGAGTAGATTATTTATTTTGCATCACATCATGCACGTTGTGTGTACTGCTAAGACAAATACGATTAACTTTGACATTATTCGCTGTGCAGATATTGGCACATGTCAGCTACCAGTCTGGCTGCCTCCTGGTGATCCATGGCTCTCAAGGTTTTGCCTTAGGTGCAGAATTGGGAGAAGCTCTTTTTGGGATAAGGCCCTTTGTGCGTTCCCTAATCCACCTCCTGGGTTTGTGGTCCTGGTGCTTGAGAAAGGGGCACCGGGTGGCCCCCGAGGTTAAGCCTCCTGATGGAGAGAGCTGTGTCACCGAGGCCACGGATTTCACCCCACAATAACGCTGCCTGTGAGCCTGCTGCTGCTGCTGCCGGAGCAGTTTAATGAGAGCTCGTTTGGCTGTCCGTGCCCATATAGTCTTATGGTGATTACACTGTGTGGGTGTCATCCATTCCCTGCCCAAAGCACTAAGCAAACAGGTAATATAATATCCCACGCTTGTGGCCTGAGGCTTCTTTGATAAAAATAAGTTTGTCAGAAAAGCTGCTCTGTGACTGAGTGCATTCTTTACCAGAACAATGCCACAAAAGGTCATTTGTCAGTCTTTCAATATGGATGCTTCCTCCTGTTGGTGGAGGGGAGGGAGAGGGAGCAAATTTAGTGCATGCTTTGTGTGTGTGTGTGTGTGTGTGTGTGTGCATGTAATTAAGTTGCTCAAGTTGCACAATTCATAGCCAGCGATGATATTAGAAACGTCTTGCAGCATCGTGAAAAGTGAGATCCTTGCAGATTAGGATCCTTCTGGAGTGCTGATGAAATGCCAAGGGGCAGGTTATGGAAACAGAGCCCCAGGACTGAGTAATGGACTTGTGATGAGCCGACCCCCCACCCCTGTTTGTGGGGGGGGGGGAGGGGGCACAGGTTAAACAGTCTCTCTTGCTAACTTCAGCTCAGGCAAAGCAATGCCAATTTGCCTGACAAGGCAGCTTTCTCTCTTTGTACTATGTGAATGACAAGTAGCAATTATCCCCTCCCCCTTTATCTATTAAGAACTGTACTGCCAAATGATTTTGGAATTCTGTCAGATTGTTCCCCCCCTTCTCCCGCCCTCCACAGCTCCCTTGAGCCTGCAGGAGAGTTGTGGAGGATTTACCACCCACAAACCCTGAATCCCATTGGCCTAAGCTCACGATGATGTCACAAATGGCCCACTGGAGCCCGTTCCCGTGAGGCCGGCTGTGACTCTGCTCCAAACGCTGGCGCCAGATGGGGAAACAGCCGAATGAATTTTTAAAAAAACGAATGACTACGTGGAATATTTAACCATTGGCGGGAATCGCCGCTTGCTAGGCGTACGTTTGGAAAATTGCACAATAATTTTGCAGTAAAAAATATATTGGCTGCTTAGGTTGAGCTAGGAGAAGTTCTGTTTTGTTTTGTGTTCTTTACGGCCAGGTTTGTAAGACCTCTCTAACAGCCGAGTCATTGGCTAAGATTTCCAGATGGGCATTACACTAATGGACGCAGGACTACAAAGCTCTAGAAGCAACGGGGCAAAATCAGGCCTGACTAATCCGCAGCTCCTGATTACACCGTTGCCGACCGGTCACCGCAGTTTGACCGCTTGACCCGGAGATGGCATGGGATTTCCCCGGACCATCCTGAGCGGGTGGCGAACACCTGGAATACTCTTCAAGCAGAGGTGGGGACTGCCAAAAACAGTGGCGGAATTCCAACCTGCTGTGGGCAGACGGGAAGGGACTTTGGTGGTGGGGAAGAGAGCTGGGTAATACTACAAACAGAACAATACTCGTGAGCCCAGTGGTCCTTTTCTGCTGACAGCACCTAAGTTTTTATGCATATACTTCCGTGTAGTCTAGGAAGCCACACAAAGTATTATTATAATCTTGCTGTATCACGACAAAGAGGACGATTGGATATACCTTCCTTCAGCACATCAGGCTCGTTCGGCAGCAGAGATTGGGCTCTGTCTGTCTCTCCTCCGACCTTGTGCAATTCTTTACCTGAAGAGGTCAGGCAAGTGGACTGTTTAAAAACATTTAAAGCTGTGCTCAAAACTTTTTTCTTCAAGCAGTCATCTAGCTGTTAATGTCTCAATTTTAAATCTTTGAAATGCTGTATAACAAGTATGGTTGCAATATATTTTGAGGCTTTTAATTCTGTCAAGCAGGTTGGTTTTGAATTGTTCAATATTTAATTTGTTTTATATAGTTTAATTTTGATGAATTTATGTTGTTTTATGTTGGTCTGCATTTAATTATGAATGTTTCATATTATGTATATTGCCTAGTATTTATTCTTAGGTGATTAAAAAAATTCTAATAAAGTATTGTTTGGCTTTCTTTGGACCTGATCTGTACAGAAATGTTGGGCTGCTTTTGTGTGCAGAAGACCTGTGTAGACCAATCTGACTGTTTCAGGCTACAAACCTGTACAGCAATCCATGGGGCCTGTAACATACATTGCAAGCAACAATGAGTATATCTGCAGCTCCCAAGCCATTTGTTGCTCTTATAGCACACCTAGGGCTTCTGAACCATTTTATGCCGCATTCTATTGTATTCGGCACTAAAGTAACGCAAATAAGTGCACTTAACAGTATGACACAAGACTGTATAGCACAGAACTGTCCCATTCTTTTTCACAGCTTTGGACCAGACATCTAGAAAACCATTTTCAAAGTCATTTACATGAAATATACCCAAGTAAGTTGACCTTATTGAAAAATTGCCATCCAACTAATTATACATCCAGACTTCCATAGCACACTTACTTTTAGTTGGGTTAAAAAGGGGGATGGGGTGGGGAGAGTGTTTAGGTTAGGGGAGGAGACCAGAATGCGTACATTCCATTTTCAACTGCACACATGCTATTATACACCCCCCCCCCCCCGATTGGCTGACCACATAAATGGCAGGTGCAAAGTAGGTGAGCACTATTGGCATGCATACATTGGCTGACCACATAAATGGCAGGTGCAAAGTAGGTGAGCACTATTGGCATGCGTACATTGGCTGACCACATAAATGGCAGGTGCAAAGTAGGTGAGCACTATTGGCATGCATACTTTGTGCTAATCAATTTTCAAGGTGAAACTACTTGGATAGTCTCACCTTGAAAATTAGTTCCAAGGTACATGCATTAAAAGTGCATGTGTACTTTACATACAGAATACATGGGTTATTGAAAATGAGCCCTGAAATTTCCAAAATACTATGAATAAGCTGTGCTATCTCTAGCGTAGAGCTCTAGTAGCCGAGTGCATCTTGGAGAAAATTAGAGTCACTGCAGGCTGTGATACTTCATTTTAGGACACAAAAAGACACAAAAAAGAGGTAACTAAAGTTGATTACTATCAAATATACTTGTAAACAATTATCATCAATTATTTTAAAATACTCATTCACATACGCATTAATGGACAAACAGATAGAAATCCTTATTGCACTAGTGGACACAGCATCAGATAATGTGCTTCTTGCTTCGCAATTAGCCGCAAGCAGTATCAGCCAACACACTGAAGTTCATTCATCTACTGAGTCCATAACTCTAATGAAAATTCTCTATGCTAATGAGAAAAAAACATTTTCCTTACATCAAACCCATATGAGATATCTAATATATATAAAAGTGTTAAAAATTGGGCAATACTTATCTTAATCAGTGATGCACAATATAAATAAAACAGTGACTGTTCCTGCTGTGAAAAACTGTTCCATGAGACCACTAGTGATATGTAAAATGATTAAATTAATGCTGAGCAGCAAGTGAATGCTTTACCAAAGGCATTCTATAGAGCTATGGTGCTCAACCATGTGCACTCGAAATGGTTGCATGGTTTTTCCAACATAAAATTGCAAGTACAACACATAATGTACTCTCTTAGAAGCACAAGTCATATGTGATCATAAAGTAAAAGAGCCCAAAATTGGTAATGATAAAATATTTCTGTCAAACAATCTTTCACACACCGAACAGTTAACTCAAGGGTGATGACCACAATTAGATTGTGGTACAATAGCAACCTCATTTTTTCTTATTTATTTTATTTAAAAACTTTTATATACCGGTATTAGTATGCATACATCATACCGGTTTACAATGTAACTTTAAAGGTAGAAATTACAATGAACAGGGAGGGCGAACAAGGAGGAGTATACAAAGAGCAGGAGGTGGAGGAATTAAAGCAATAAATAAAAACTGCAACGGACTATTTACAGGAATATACAAGGCGTAGGCAAGATACTTGCAGAAGTCGGTGTACTTAATCAGGGTAGGCTTGTCGGAAGAGCCATGTTTTAAGTTTTTTTCTGAACTTGGCGTAACATGGCTCTAGCCTGAGAGTGGTAGGGAGGGCGTTCCATTGTTTAGGGCCTGCAATGGATAGTGCACGGTCCCTAGTAGAGGAGAGGTGGGCTTTTTTCAAAGGGGGAATGGAGAGGGTGCCTTTGTTGACAGTGCGAGTGGGTCGTTCAGTGCGTATAGGACGAAAGGGTTCATCCAACCAATTGGAATTGTGCGAGTGGATGGACTTGTGCACTATGGTTAGAATTTTGAAGAGAATTCGGGATGCGATGGGGAGCCAGTGGAGTTCTTTGAGTATTGGGGTAATGTGATCAGCTTTCCTTGAGTTGGTGATGACCCTGGCGATGGCATTCTGGAGCATTTGTAAGGGCTTGGTGGTGGAGGAGGGTAGGCCAAGGAAGAGGGCCTACCCTCCTCCACCACCTCCTGAATGCACAATCATGTCTTTTAAATTATGGCTAAGCATTACAGCAAACATAGGCTGTTCCCTAAAAGCTTATCTGTGGATAACACGGCCATCATCCCAAACCCATCATCCCGTAACCTTGGAGTCCTCTTCGACTCCTTTCTCTCCTTCTCTACACATACCCAAAACACTGCTAAAACGTGTCATTTCTTTCTTTATAACATTGCCAAAATCTGTCCCTCCCTTTCTGAATACACTACCAGAACCCTCATCCACTCTCTCATCTCCTCCCGCTTCTCACAGTCTCCTGGCAAGCCATCTCTCTCCACTGCAATTTGTCCTAAATTCAGCTGAGTGACTTATCTTTCACTAAAGTCGCTACGCTCACATAACCCCTCTTCTGAAGTCACTGCATTGGCTCCCTATCTGCTCCCGCATACAGTTCAAGCTCCTCTCTCACCTACAAATTCCTTCACTCTGCAGCACTTCAGTACCTCTCCTTTCTTATCTCTCTTGACACCCCTCCTCATGCACTCTACTCGTCGGATAATTCACTCGGTCTGTGCCCTTCTCCTCTACTGCCAATTTCCTACTCCTTGCTTTCCACCTGTCTGTGCCATGTGCTTGGAATAGTTTTCCTGAACTGGTGCGTCATGCTCCCTCTCTTGCCATGTTTAAATCCCATCTAAAGACCCACCTTTTTGAAACCGCTTTTAAATCTTATGCCCAATTGCTTTTAGTTTTGTTAACTAACTTTATTTTTCTTTTTAACCATTGTCTTGCTTTTCTTTTTAACTATTGTCTTGCTTTATGAAATACCCCAAGTCTCTTGTCCTGTATGTTTGTCTTATTAGATTGTAAGCTCTATCGAGCAGGGACTATCTTTATATATGTTTGTACAGTGCTGTGTATGTCGTGTAGTGCTATAGAAGTAGGTAGTAGTAGTTAGTAGTAAAAGCTGAATGCAATTGCAGCACCCTCCAATGTTTGTGAATATTTTATTGAATCTTATGTGTATGTGGTGTATAGGGTAGAACATATACCAGTGTTGACGTAATCTTATGCTGACTTGGTGACAAAAGCAAATCTTGGTTGGCCCAACGAGCACATTTATATGCCTTACATATTACTGACCTTGGATACCAATGTACAGCAAAATTAAAGTGCAATTCCATTGCTCTCATCTTAAATTCATGCACTGTTGAACAGAGACGTCTCAACTGCTAGACCTGATTAATGGCAGATTACCCACAACCTCTGTGGGTGACAACTATAGTATTCTAACAATGTGTTGTGGTCAGTGGGCTTTTTATAGATTGAGAATTCAAAAGACTTTGACCTTACCGACACAAAAATGTCCAAAATTGATAATCCTGTGTAACTGAAAGAGTGGGTGAATTGTTAATTTGGGTCACATATTTTTAAGCAACCCATGAATGTTCTTCATCCCCAGTCCATAACACAAAAATGTCATTGAGGAATCAACACCAAAGTTTTTTCAAAATACAATAAGGACATTTACTAAGCCACTTGTCTTCAAAATGGCCAACATACAGGTTGGCAACAATGGGGTCCATAGTGGCCCCTATGGCCAACCCTTTAATTTGTTTGTAGAAGGAGCAGTCAAATGAAAACAAGTTTTCTTGAAGGGCAAAAGCAGTCAACTCACAAATAATTGCTGTGGACACCCATTGACAGAATTCTCGATCTCATAAGGTATTATGAATGATATCTAACGCTGCCTCCTGTAGCAGCGTTGGTATATAAAGAAACTTCAATCATTGCCATGTACAAATTTTGAAAGGAATCCAAATACTATTGCAATACATTGATGAAATCAGCAGAATCTCTGATGTAGGAGGACAAAGCAGGAACAAATGAGTGGAAAAATCTATCAACAAAAATAGACAGAGGTTCCAATAATGAACCATGAGCAGAAATGATAGATCTTCCAGGTAGATTAACAAGCATCTCATGGATCTTGGGTAAGACGTACCTAACTGGTATCTTAGGAAACTGTATTTTAAGAAAACATAACTCTCATGCAGTAAGCCATGTCCAAAACCGAATCAAAGCATGACTTCAGTGGAACAGTCAGATCTTCAGAAAGAAGACAATAAAACTGGGTATCCGCTAACTGCTGATGTACTTCTTGTTCATTTGTGAGGCTATGCAAAACAACTATCACGCCACCTTTGTCTGCAGATTTAATAACTATGGTATTATGTTGTATATCCAAAAGGGCTTGATGTTCTTCTCTTGATAAATTCCTAGAAGTATGTAACTGCTTACCAGATACATTTTTAATATCTTGGCACATTAATTTGTGGAAGGTGTGTATGACAGAGTCTTTTGTTCCCGAAAGTACCCATCTCAAGGGAGGATTAACAATCAAGTTAAATATCAACAGACTTAGAAAGTGATGTGGAAACGTATACCTGAAGTCCTAAATTGTTTACAAACCTATATACATATAACTCAACCTCAAACCAATCAAGTTTATTTGTGGGTACAAAAGATAAATCCCTTTCCAAAAGCTGGGTATGAAGGGCAGGTAGTATTTTCATTGATAAATTAATCATCGCCGATTCACGTGTTGTTGAGAACGATTGTATAGCTGGTTATAATGACGATATGACTTCTCCCCCACCTTGTTCTTCTGAAATCCACCACGGGAACTGTCTTTGGTTTGAAAGTGGACCCTCTGGACCCATCATGGGCCTAAAAAAGTTTGTTGGCCAGGCAAGGTATCACGCTCATCACTGGAGGTGTCAGATGATGATGATGGATGACGATGAAGAAGAATCAAAAGTAATCTTAGACAATCATTTCTGCTGCCCACTTAAGGACATTCAAGGATAGACAGTACCTCATCTATAATCTATTTCATCTCTCAAAAACTTGTCGTGTTTGATCTTTAACATCTTAGGTAAATTTGACCATCGGGGTTTGAAGATCCTTCAAAGACTGGTCAAAACTCTCCAGGGGCGATTGAGTACGGATGTTAGTAAATAGTTCATCTATGTCACTTTTAATCAAATTGGCAGAGGCTTATGCCTGCTACCTTTATTGATCGCTAGGGCTGTGCTTTTGTTTTCATTCAGCTCAGTAGTTTATGCATGTACATTTTTTGAGCACATAAAATTCAATGTTATGCGCTTAAAACCGTATTTACATGCCTAAACTACCAAAACAAATTAAAACAAACCAAAAAACACACCAGGAAAAAAAAGTCAAAATGAATGAATGAACCAAACTGAAACGTTTTTGTACCACATCTCTATTGATCTCTATTCTGCCAAAGTGCTCATACTTTTTAAAAGACCAGCAGAAAGAAGTTGTAGAATGTGCATTCTTAGGCGTGCACGGGTTTCTTTTTCAGATGTCTTCCTCTTCATCCTCCTTCCCTGGCAAGCCCATGGAAACCTACATCAAAACCACAAGTATCTTTGCGACAAATAAAGCCTGGTTAACATTCAAAACCTTAGACAGCAAACCAGCGCTCAAGTTTAGAAGAAGTGGAAATATTTGGAAAATTAACTATATATTTTTTTCTTATAACATAGCAAAATCTGGTAGGGATGTGCTGTTTAAAAATGATCTTGAAAAATCAGCAATTTTTGTTACTTCTTTTGTATCATTTCCCATCTATCTTACAAAAATACCGCTCAATGTATGCTAAAATTAAAAAAAAAACAAAAACCCTTTCATGCAGTAGAACTACAGCTTGCAAATGCATTTAACAGATTATGCAATTCTCATTTAAACATTCCATAGGATTTATGACCAGCCAGTACTGTAAGATACTCCAGGAATCATATATTTGAGGATTACTGCCTATCTTGGGTGGAACTGTAAGACACAAGGCTAAAGGTCACATAATAAATCCTCATTAATTTACTGTCTTGCTGTCGTTACTAAGGACTCGAATGGAGCGGGGCAGATTTTAATTGGATACATTTTACCAGGCACTTTTGGCATGGCCACTGGCCAATCCGATTGCTCTCTCTGTCTGCTCTGAGCCCAAAAGGTACCTCATGATGGGGAATAATTCAGATGTTATGGAAACCTTAATCCCTTCTCTTGGAAGGGTTTCCCAGGTCAGGAAATAGCTCTTCTGCTGTGCTTAAGACGTGCTTAGTGGTCCGCGTTCTGCAGCCCAGCCATTGACCCAGCCGTTAGAATTCCCTGCCCGTGGAAACCAATACCCAGCAAAAGCTTGAGGCATTAGTGTTGGCGGCAAACGGTTGTAAAGTTCACCCACGCTCTACTTCTCTTGCTATCAGACTCTGCAGATGCTTGTCCCAAGTTCCATTCACAGTTTCCCTTTTCCATTCCATCATGGGATGGTTGCAGCTGCTCACTCCGTTCCCCACCCCGAACACACACGCACACTTTCACCACCCAGATGTTCACCCTGACTAAATACAAAACCTTCTGTGCCACAGATTGCCGATCTCAGAAGTTACCCTTACCTAGCAATTTGCACTTGATGACTTTTGAGCCTGCACCACAAGTAGGATATTTTAAAACAAGCAAAAAAAAAAAAGAATTAAGCTTGCAATGGCTATGTATAGTCTTCCTGATCTGCCTGTAATTCATAGTATTCATCATTATCATCTCTCGTCTTGAGCAATCTCAGAACTCAGAAGTAATACAAGGTCAGGCCTAATCAAAACACAGATGTTAAATTTCCAAGATGCAGTATAAAATGGTGTGTCTGCGGGAGCGAGGAAGTGGGCTCAGCATAGGCCCTTCCTGTGCTAAGTGACTGATCTTTAATTTCCTCTTGGTTATTTAAGCCATAGGCTGCCTTAACGTTGACCAGTTCATATGCCACATCAAGTCTCTCCCAATAACAGACAACTCAACCAACCAGACCATATCAGAATAAGATGAAAAATAATAGCCATTTCTTGAATTTACTAAGCTGTGTGTGTGTGGGGGGGGGGGGGGGATCAAAGTTTAACCACACTGACACCCCCCATAGATGTTAATTAGGTTCATGCTTTTCACATGAACAGTCGAGAAGCTGGGGATTGTCCTAGATTAGACAGGAATCTGGGGGCTTCCCTGGCTTTTAGACAGGAGTCTTCATCCAACAACTACAAGTTTGCCAACTGGGTCCATTACTTCTGGTCAGGCTGCTCAGATCCTGGTTTTGCCCCAGTTGTGATTTCCTTAATTCCATGCCTGCAATGGGGGTAAAACCTAGACTACATCATCCTGACCAGCAGAAGGAGTCCGTCGGCAAAACACGATTGCTGCCTGAAGCCTCGCTCTCTAACTCAAGGCCCTTGCAAGCTGAAAATCATCCCTGTGGGCAGTGGCAAAGGAAGCATGCATATTATTTATTCTCTTGTCGTAATCCCATCCTGCTGCCTTTGCATTCTCTGAATGATTTCATCGCCAGCCTCTGCAGGCTAATAAGCATATTCAAGTTACAACTGAGCAAACCTTATCTCTACTGAATCAATAGTAAGTGTAACCACCTATAGCTGCAAGCATTAAGGGTGTAGATTGACATTTTAGCTTTCAGCAAACACTTTTACCAAGCCTTGAAAAGGTTCAAGGAAGAAACAGATTCCAGTCCAGCTGAACCAAGTGATCTCGTGTCTGTATTTCTGGTCATCACAAAGTCTTTCTTGTTTTCAGTTTCATTGCGGTGAAACAGAGCTCAAGTAATGGCATTACTTTCAAAACTCCATTTACTTCTCCTCTCCTTAATTTGAGAAGAACATTCGACCTTCCGAACCCAGCAGTGAAGAAAACCATTTGGCTAGCACTGGGCTTTTGGGGTTTTGTTTTTTTTTGCAAGCATGCATCACACTTTAAATTCGACACACCTGCTTAAAGAAAATTATGCGGCTCTGCGAGGACGTTGTGCAACAGGCTTCTCATTTTCCAGGCTCCCTCTCCAGTTTGCTATAAATCTCTCATTGTTTCATTAATTAAGCCCTGTGGAAACTCCTTCCCCCCCCCCCCCCCTCGTTCATTTAAGACCGGACAGGGCACCGATGAGTAGGGTTACTCCCATGGAGGCGAAGAAGGCCTAAGGCAAAACCTTCAACTCACAAACAGTTTACTATCCTGACCAAAGGGGACGGCTGTTCCTACTGGCAACAGCAGCAAAAAGGTTTATCTTAGGTTCAGATCATTATTGAAAAGCTCACTTGTTTGCCACTATTTTGAAATGATCTCTTCTTGGTTCCGTTCTAAGCTTTTATTTATTTTTTATTGCTGTTTAATGAATTTCTTAGGATGCGGGTTTAGGAGTCAAGTGATTATCCAGATTGAGGCATATGTCTTTGCCATTTTAAGCTTTTTATGGTTTAAATATTTATTGGGAGAAGGCCGGTCTTAATTGTATTATTGTGATTTTATTATGCATGTATTATTGCATGTCTTATTGCTTGTTACGGGTGCTGTTAGTAGTAGCGTTTGGGGTTTTTTGTCTATTATGTTTATGATATTCATAATTGTATTTTGACTATTGATTGCACATCACCATGACTCACTTTGAAAAGATAGAAATATAGTAACATGATGGTAGATAAAGGCCCACATCGTCCATCTGTCTGCCCAGCAAGGCATTTAGGATAGTAACTGCCGCTCTGTGCAGGTTACCCCCCAGACCTTCTGCTTTGCGTTGTAATATTTGCTACATCTTAAATCCAGTTGTAAGAATAAACAAGTAAACATATGAGTTTTTTCCATTTTTTAGATTTAGAACCAGAGAATTTGACGGCAGATATAGACCCCAAGACCTGTCTAACCTGCACTACCGCAGATCCTCCCCCCCAGCTCCTGCTTCATCCCCATTTCCTCCTCACCAAGGCTCCTCCAAATTCCAATAACGCGTTTGCCTTCTGAAGATATTTCTGTAATCCGTGGTATTTCTAGAGATGAGCAAGGGCAATTTTTTCCGATGCTGCTTAATTCGTGATTTATCCCCGGAGTAAATTGGCCTGGCTGAACATTGCTCGCTGGCTAAATAAAAGTACGCGTGGGCTTTCTCAACTTGCGTGCTTCGAGCCAGTTTGAAGAAAGGCAGTCCCAGGGACAGGTTTTTAGGCGGAATTGGAAAATAACGTGTGTATAATCATATTTTCTTCCTTTTTTCTTTTAATTCACAGTTTTTTAATCTCTTGTATTGGCAAAGCTATGTATATTATTTTCCATAGAAATTTTATCCCAGCCACCCCTCCCAAAAAAAAAATTGGTGTCCAAAGTCTGCAAGTTCTTTGTACCCGAGGAGGTTCGCCTTGTCCTTCAGTGGTGGGAGGGGGGAAGAGAGAGACAGAAACTAGAGGCAGGTTGGGAATTCAGAGAGAGAAGGTGGGGGGAGAATAGAAAGATGGAGCCTGGGGAGGGAGAGAAAGAGTCTAGAGGGTGAGAGAAGTTGGCAAGTAGGCTAAAGAGCTAGAACTGGGGTAGGGAAAGAGTGGAAGAGGCTGGTAGGAAATGAAAGAGAGGAGGAGAGCTTGGTGGTGGTGGTGGCATGGGAGAGACCAGCTAGGGGGAGAGAGAGGGAGAGATAAGATGATGGAGGGAGATAGGGAATGAACTGGGGGGATGAGAGGCTAGGGGGGAGAATGGTGGGGATGACTATAACAGTACCCTAGGGGGTAGGGGGAATTCTGTGGCAAAACATTTTAAAATTCTTCATCTTACAGAAATAACTTTTTTTCGGCTTTGTATTATCAATTATTACTCAAAGACAGTGACTATATTGTATTACTTTGGCAATACAAATACTATAAGTGTATCCCGTTCTATTCCTATATAGAGTGGCTGGATTAAAACCAGAAAGAGCTATGTTTTTCTAAAAGTGGTATGATTCCACTTAATGCTTTATTGTGGGGTAGCTTTAGGGGCCATGTTTCATGGAGGGGAGGGGAAGGGGGAGGATAATGGTGCTTCTCTCTGACCAGTCTAGAGATTTGTAAGCTACCCCTCCTGTCTCCATCCGGGTCCACATTACCATCTGCATAGCCCATAAACTGGAACCCACTGAATAAATTTGGGAGATGGATGCTCCCCTTAATAGGAAAAAAAACCTCCCATGGTTTTAAGTGCCATAAGGTGGGGTTACAGACACATCTACATTTATACATAAGAACATTGAGTACCTTGTAGGCTCAGACCAATGGTCAATCGAGCCCAGCATCCTGTCTCTGACAGTGGACAATCTGGGACATTTGGAAGTACCTGGCAGAGCCTAATGGGGAGATCCCTTCCGTCTTGCTCACTCTCAGAAGTCTATCTGGCTAAATAATGCCTATCGACCTTTTCTCCAGCAATTTGTCCAAACACTTTTTAAACCCAGCTATTCTTCCAGCCTTAACCACATCCTCTGGCAACAAATTCCACAGCTTGATTGTGGCAGGTAAAGGCTATTTGTTGTCCATGATAAAGCTGCGTTGCCTTCTTTTTGCCACCAAAGTATTGGGTGTTATCGGTGATTCTGCAGTGAAACAGGTCAGAGGGTAAAAGAGGCAGTTCTCCCACTTATGACAAAACATTTGTGCCAGTGCTGTTCTAGTTTTGGTTTTTTGCTCCATGGGGGGGGGGGGGGGGGGGGGGGGGGGGGAATCCCTCAAACTGCTACAAAAACTTTTGTTTTTCTCACCTCTCTGGACCACATACGGGCTCGGGGGTGGGGGGAGAAGATTAAGCAGTTCTGTGAAACACACTCTCGGGGTGTGTGTAATCAAACAGGATTGTTTTGACAAGTTAGATAGGGAAAATTAAACAGGCTGAATGTTTTTTCTTCCCTGAGGTACAGCTGTAGGTTAATAGGTTTTTCTTTTGTGGAATCAGCCCATAGGGGATGTGGTTACAGACAACAGAATAGAATATACCAGTCTGAGATTAACATACGGTGAGCAAACAGAGCAGTTCACCTGAGTTTAACTTGGAAGGCTGTCTCTGCCCTTACTGTAAGAATTCATTAGCGAGCATGATGATGTAACTCTGGGTCACGATGATGGCAACAGGCACAGGACAAAATCCTTAAGGTGAGTGGGTTACGTCTCTTATCCTCAGGTCCCATTTTCAAGATAAATTAATTAGAAGTCATCAAACTAGGACTCAAGGGAAAGCCAGAGACCACCTGGGGAGGAGGGCACTGCACCAGGAACAACATTGGGGAGAGGAGATGGGTGTTACGGTCCTTAACAGTCATCATGTTTCCAGGATATGCTCGCTAGTGTTTATTGGGCTAGTGGGATAAGTCGCTGCTTGTGACTTGCTCTGAATGAATACCTGCTGGATCATCCCAAAACAATCTGGCTAAGTGCTTGCAGGAAACCACAGGCTTTATTTTCCTTCAGTTCCATGCCTCTGGGGTACCAGGGGTCACTCGAGATGTGTGCCACAGGCATTAAAACAGAGGATGGCATAAACCCTCTGCAGCAACCAAACACCCTTCTGTTCCACTGCTGCCCCTAAACGATATCCCCACTTACCATCTCTTGACCCTAAAGCCTGGCCCAGACTTCCTCTGCTTCTCTAGCAGTTCTCTACCTCCCTGGCAATGTCCTACCCTGCCTGTCTGCTCCCCTGCTCTCTCTAAGTTTAATTGATATCTTTGAGGTATTTGAATTTCTCCTCTCCTCTAATTTATGCATAATTGGGACCCTGCATCAGTTTAATAGCTTTTTTCTGAACCTATTCTACCTTCCTATTTCCATTTGGAGGTGCAGTTGCAATATTTTAGGCAAGGTCTCATCAACACCCGATACAGAAGCATTATCACTTCCTCTTTCTCTGCTGATTATAGTGCTCCCTGTGTACCCTAATATTCCCTGGCTCTGGCCACCGCCTTTTCACACTGTTTCGCCACCTTGAAATCATCAGACATTATCACCTTGGGGTCTCTCTCCCAGTTAGTGCACATCTATTTGTTAGAAAATTAAACAAAAGAAACCAATTTAGTTCTCTAAGAAGTCGGCTGCAAAAATAAAGGCAAAAAGAATAACGCTCAAGAAGAATAAAGGATCCCAAAAAAAGGAACACAAAGGAAGAATATCTGTTAAAACGGAGGGAGACTAAGAAAGAAATAAGGAAAGCAAAAGGATAAGCGGAAGAAAGGATGGCCAAAGAGATAAAGCGAGGAGACAAAACATTTTTCAGATATATCCGTGAAAGAAGGGAGGACAGAAGTGGTGTAGTGAAACTGAAATGTGACAAGGAGCAATGTGTAGGCCCTAGAGGATGAAAAAGAAAAAAAAAGAGTGCATGGGGGTAACTTGCTGGTGTGGCAGTTACTACCCTTAACCAACGAGTCTTCATACTGTTGATGCAACTCCATCATTGCTCTCTGCTTCAACGGCAGGGGAAAAAGGAGAATTGGATTCAGACAGCAAACAATGAAGGCCCTGACTTTTACAGTCTGGATGGACCATTTGGTCCTTTTCTGCCGTCATTTCCATGTTTCCTTGGATTTCTGTATTACAGATGCTATATTTTGCACCTTTTTTTGCACCGAATCTAAACAGTCAAGCACTCACCCAGCGCTTTGTCACTCATACATCAGGCTGGGCTTTAGTCCTACAGATTTTTAAAATTCTGCCTGTACGCAAAACCAAATGGAAATCTCCATAAAGAACTAATGGTGCCTACCCCTTCTTTCTCTGATATTTTGGATTCCTTGTATGCTGGATTTCATTTTCTCTTTACTGTATTAATTGAATTAATGAATCTAAGGAAAAACAACCTATAATAAGCCCCAGTGTAACCGAAGATAGATAACCACTGGCATGTGGCCATCAAAAAGACCTCTTTGGGCAGATTGGTAGAATAGTTAACCATCAGAGCTTAGTGTGGGGAGCCCGGGAGTAATCCCCATAGCCTCAGCAGCACACATATCTAGCATGTGCTAAAAATGTCTGAGGAAGGGAAAACGGTATCATGACCATCTGTGTGTGCTCGGAGCTGCACTCTTGATAGGGAGGGATGAATGTATAAGGAGCCTCCTCTCCGGAAAGGAGGGCAGAAAACCAGCTTAGGTTAGCTCAACTTGATTAATCGCAAATCTTTACCAAGGCAAACCAATGCAATATACAATAAAGGTAAATGAGGCTAACATAATAAACTAAATAGTGTAAAACAAAACAATAATAAACACTAAATGATAAACAATAAAAACCAGCAAATAAAACAGTATATAAAATATAAATAACTTAAAACAGTAATAAAATAGTATATTAAAAATAAACATAACAATAAAGAGGAAACTCACGACAGAGCAGGAAGGTAAAAAAATCATTGCCCTAATTTGGTGGGAAATTTTGTTTGAACAAATAGGTCTTTAAAGCTTTCCTAAATTTAAAATAATCTCTTTCCAAGCATAAAGTCAATGGGAAGGAGTTCCACAGGCTAGGAGCTAAGTATGAGAGAGAAGTTTTTCTAGGACTTTCCAGCCTGATCTCCCTTGATGAGAGTAAATATAGGCAGGCCCGGAGAAGGACTGCCTCTCAGCTGATGTGTAGAGCTAGGCCAGGAGGTCACCGATCTCTGTCTCACATAGCAGAAAATCTTTACACAACTACACGTGAAGTCCAGGAGACGATCATCACCGAGGCGATCATGAATAGAATTAGTATGCAGTCGCACCTCTGCTAATGCCCACAGAAGCTGGTGAGAAGGGAATGCGTGAACCTCCATCAGGAGAACGTGGCTTGCTGTAGAAGAGCACAGATTGTATTTTAAAGGCGACGTTACCAAGAGTCATCATACAGACATTTAATCTAAAGCATTATGTTGGAGATGAGCCACTCTGGCCAGCCTGGTGTCCCAGTGGCATTGCTTCGCACTGAGTTCAGGTCTAAGGTCAGCTGGAGCTGGGCACCCAGTTTAATGTATCTGGCAAAAAATGGAGGAGGCGAGCTCCAACAGCTGTTTGAAGAAACTAAGTCTGGAGCTTGTTACTATATTAGGCCCTCTTGTATTTTAGCAAACACTCACATATTAAGGGCACATGGGTCCCCTTCAGGCAGTTCTAACCAAGTGCTTACTGCTTACATCCCCTCCCACACACACGGAGATAAATGCATTTTGATGGTTAGATGCATACACGTCTGTTTAATGAACAAGCCAAAGAGTATCCTTGAATAAACTCCCTGAAATGAGCTACATTATGTATGTGACTGTCCTAAGCTTTTCGTTTATTTTAAAGAAGAGGTTTACCAATTCACCAGCAGCCAAGGACTGGCAAAATCCCAAGAACTTGAAAGAGAAGCACAAAATTCGCCTGATTAACGGGAAAGAGACTCGCAAGAAAATCCATCTCGCTTTTTATCCACCCTCCCTTCCCCCAATTCTCATTTGCTCTTTTTTTTTCCCCAGGTCTTTAACTGAGCCTTAATATATATAAAGGTCAAGTTTTCAAAAGATTTCCGCAGGGCATGTACACGTGTGACTCTCCATGCTGTACTGTTTTATAAACCTGAAGAATGTGTGCGCACATATCCGCCTGCGTCCAGGCACGCGGTCATTTTATAACAGACATGCGCACCTGCCTGGCCGTGTGGGCGTGCACATGTGCGCGCAAATCCGACTTCTACCGTGTAAAATCGGGGGACTTTGAATGGGGTGCGCGCCGACGGCACTCCCAGTTTTACCAGCTTGTCCCCAGTTTACCCAGTTAAAGAGAGAGGTCATCCAGCCCCTCCCCGGTTTGGTAGCCTTCATTCCCCCCAGTTAACCCCGACCTTTAAAACCCCGCAGATCCGCCCAGTTTCCTTTAGATTTTAACTTACCCGGCCATCCACAGCAGAAGAAAAGGGCCCTCGGCGCGCGCCAGGTCGCGTCGGTATTTAAGTACCAAACTCAGGTTCGCGCCCCAAATCGCCCACGCCCCTTTTTGAAAAACGTTCGAGACATGCGCGCTGTGGGAGTCACGCGCATTTCTCGGCGGCTTTCAAGATCCGCTCGGCGCACGTGAGCCTGACTTCTTAGCGCATCCCCTAATTAATGCGCGTGCCGGGCTTTTAAACATCACCTCTCTGTGCGCACTAGCGGTGTCACACGTAAGTGTTAAGAGGGAAATAAAAGGGGGCATTCCTGGCGTAAGTTACTATTTTGCACGCAGTATATTCACGCATACGTTACCAGACCTGTCCATTCACTTTAAACCTCTGCTAATTAAGTCACGGAAGTGAAATTGGACTCGTCTTTTGTCTGCAGGTTTTGGATGGGAGGTTTCAGCTAAGTGGTGGCGGGGGGGGGGGGGGGTGGGTGTGGGTCAGGGTGACCTGGTGGCTCTAAGGATGTGCACAAGCAGTTTCACAAGCAGAGCATGCACATATTTTATAACAAAGCTGCCTCCGCATTTCACGCTGTTAATTGCACGCACGTTGCAATTATTACGCATGGAAAACGCATGCACGTAGAGAAAGTATGCGTTTTTCTGTATTACAAATATCCACACGTATTGAAACATACTCGCGGCTCCCAACGCACGGTTTGTGCCACACTGGTATGAATCTCCGCGGGCCCGCCGAATGCGCACATCTGGTGATTTACGCAGTCTATTGGAAATTGGGCTCCCGCCACGATGAACACTGTGGGGCAGATTTTTTAGAGACCTACGCGCGTAAATCCAGCTGGATTTACGCGCGCCAAGCCTATTTTGCATAGGCCCGGCGACGCGCACAAGCCCCAGGACGCGCAAATGTCCCGGGGCTTGAAAAAAGGGGCGGGGCACGGGCACCCCCCTTGTGCGTGTCGACCCCGGATTTTATAACATTCGCATGGCTGCGCGCGCATGTTATAAAATCGGGCGTACGTTTGTGCACGCCGGGTAGCGCGCACAAACGTACACCCGTGCGTACCTCTTAAAATCCGGCCCTATGGGAATAATTTTCAAAAGGATTTACCTTCGCAAACCCCAGTTTATGCCTGCAAATCACCTTCTGAATATCAGCCGGGGCCAGTGCCTGTAAAAGGTACCTAGGTAACTTGATTTCCCACATTAGCAAGCAACATGCCGGGGGGGTGGCAGAATATACGTCCATGCACACAACCGCCATTATTGTGCATGCAAATGCTTTGGAAAATCAGGCCTTGTGTGGATACTTGAATTATGCATTGCATTGCCAATATTTTTCCTTAAAGGATATCATTTAAAATGCTTGGTACAGAAACAGATAAGGACTCTTACCCGTAAGAGAAGAGTTTAAGCGTGATGGTGGCTGGGTGTTGGTTTATATATGGAAGCCTGTACGTCCATCGACGCAGAATGGTAGAGGACCAGGGAATGGGGACAACAAAACTGCCTTGGAAAAGAAGCAATATGCAGAAGGTGGTCAAGCTTGTAGGGCAGACAGCCGGGAGAACCCCTTATTTAGATCAGTGCAGGTGGGTACAACCTTACAGACTGAGTGGCCCAAACAGACCTTTTATCTGCCAACATCTACTGAGAGGTCTATATTGAAAAGATGTATCTAGCCAACTTTGGGATTTAGCCAGACGAATCTTTGGGGTTAAAATGTTTCACCCCACTTAATGAGTACATTTTATCAAGGCAAATTGTTGCCTGCACAAAATGCACCTGCGTAAAATAAAAGAGGCGGATCTGGAGTCTTTCCTGGAGGTTCGGGAAAAAAACTTTATCCAGTCAGCGCTGACCGCCTCTCCTAAAATTAGCTGGCTCACTTTATCCCGGGTATTCAGCGGCAGATTGCTTGCCGGCTTACTGAATCCGGACCTCTGTGCTGCATGGCTAAAATAAAAATACCAGATTATCACTTTCGCTCCTGTGACAACGATGGCGCAGTAATCCTGTTTCTCAGGAAAACTAGCAAGACTTTTATTATTTCAGCCTGATAAGCTGTGATGCAGTGTGGTGCATTGGGTACAATCTATGGCGAGAATTCGGTGACTCTAAATTAAGGAACCAGTTTAGACGACAATGGCATTATTTTGGGGGGGGGTTTCCTGCGCAATCCCTTTAATCTTTAAAATGTCACCAAAACCACTCTACTACTCCTAACAGCAGCCAAAATAAATTGATCCAGTTAGAATAGGTTTTCTTTCAAATTTTAAAACAGTCCTTTCCCTGGACCAAGGTTGAGATGGACGGTGGGTGAACGGACAAAAATCCATCCTCCCCCTGTCTATGCCGTACCTGTGCAGAGGATTAGCCATCGCCTTCCATTCCTTCCAGTCCTTCAGACTGCATTCTTTTAGCCTTGGAATTGATTTCATGGTCTAGACAAGTACCATATGTCTCCGATAACAAATACAGCTAGTGCAGCTCTGGAAAATTAACCAAGTGGTCTTAATTGTCTGAACATGCCCAGTTGTTTTCGCAATGCCTCACTCAGGCGCTACGGATGCACGCATTGGACAATGGTCCGCTTTGTTTTCTTCGTCTGGCTAACTGGAAACAGAAGGCTTGTGTGAGTTTGCTGCAGAAGGGAAATCTAATAGCACTGACCTTTTGCAGGGTAAAGATGTTGTTGTTGACATGCTAGTTTTGAGATACGCCTTAATGGCTTATTCCGTGGGGTAAAAGTGGCAAGTTAAATAGTGTTGATCATTCCTCGGAAAGAGGAAGCTATCTACATGATTGGGCTACCAATCATGTAGATAGCTGCCCTCAGCACCAACTGGACCAGAGATGTCACTGAAATGGGCTGGGATAACCTCATAAGCTTAGGTGGACCTTGGCTAATGCATCTGCATTTCCTGAGTTCCATTCCATCCATGAATTCTTCAGAAATTGCTGTATTCTATACATTCTCTCCTTTTCCTGTTCATTTCAGGACCATTTCTGTAGCCATCTGACATGGGCCACAATATTGGGACATTTCACTGAAGCCCTGTAAGAGGTGACATTTATCAACATTTGCATTCTCAGATGGTGAGAACGCCACAGATTTTCCCCGAATTCCATGTCTAGGCTGAAGACAGCCCCCGGTAAACCAGCGGCATTTCGAGTAGGGGTTGAAGAGTGTCCACATATTTCAGAATATCGCAACCACGCCTCGCTTGTGTCACTGACAGCAGGTGCACAAACTTTAATTAGCAGGAGTGAGTCCTCGATCACTTAAAAAACCTCAGAGGTCTTCCTAAGAGTTTGATCACATTAGTATTTAAGGAAAAGCATCCGAGATGCTTCTGGTAAAAAGCAGGATGGGAAACCCAGTTTCTCTCGAAGTTCCTGCATGCTTTTTTAATAATAATAATTAAAAAAAAAAAAGCACCCGCAGACAAAGCAGGTGAACATATCCGTGGATGCTTTGTACCCCTGTGGCACACAGCAAAGAGAAAGCACCCACGTACTTCGACTTTGAAAAGTGATGCTAAATCTGTGGGTCCCAATGCGAACCCTAAATCTGTACCCCTTAAAAGATTGCCCATACTGCCATGCTGCCTCGTCCTCTTCCCACATGTCCATTTCTCATGGGGGTCAATGTCTCCAAATGAGTTTATTTGCTTTTTTAACATACCATGACAGGGCAAGTTAGATATGATCTCAGTCTCTCAAATTTACAGCTAAAGCCCTTCTTTATCCTTCATTGTGCCAAAGAGAACTTCTTTTTGGAGTTCACGGGACGGAATATGTGCAGGCAACACATCAAGGTGTGCTTGGAAGTTCTTGTTAATCAGGCCGGTGGCACCCAATACAATTAGGACAATTTCTGTATCTTTCTGCCACATTTCCTTGGTCTCTGATTGAATCTTACATAAGAACATAAAACTTCCAATACTGGGTCAGACCAAAGGTCCATCAAGCCCAGTATTCTGGTTCCAACAGTACCTGGCAGAAACTCAAGAGGTAGATCCCAAGCTCCTTATCCCATGAGTAAGCAATGGATTTCTGCAACTCCACCTTAATAATTGTTAATGAACTTTTCCTCCAGGAACTTGTCCAAACCCTTTTTAAATGCAGCTACACTAGCAGCTTTCACCACATCATCCGGCAAAGAATTCCAGAGTTTAATTATGCGTTGGGGAAAATATTTTTTTGCTCATTTGTCTTAGTTATTATTACCTAGTAACTTCATTGCATGTCCCCTAGTCTTTGTACTTTTTGAAGGAGTAAACAACCGATTTGCATTTACCTGTTCCACGCCACTCATTACTTTATAGATCTCTATCATATTTCCCCTTAGCAGTTTCTTCTCCAAGCTGAAGAGCCGTAACCTCTTTAGTTTTCTTTATAGGGGAATTGTTCTATCCCCTTTATCAATTTTGGTTGCCCTTCTCTATACCTTTTCTAATTCTGCTCTATCTTTTTTGAGATGCGGCGATCAGAACTGCAAACAATTCTCAAGATGAGATTGCACCAAGGAGTGATACAGGCATTATGATATTCTCTGTTTTATTTTCCATTCCTTTCCTAATAATTCCTCGCATTCTATTTGTTTTCTTGGCTGCTGCTGCACACTGAGCAGAAGATTTCAACGTATTGCTGCAGTGAGTCCTCTTAATGATGTCAAAATATTGGTCAGCAAACAAGTGGCAAGTGATACCTTCCTAGTGCACAAACCTATACATTGATTTTGATAATCGTGGAGCGCACTAGTAGCCACTGATGCATTAGGTTAGTCTGACCTGCCTCCTGCTCACTGATCTTTATTTCATAAGAACATAAGAATTGCCATGCTGGGTCAGACCAGGGTCCATCGAGCCCAGCATCCTGTCTCTGACAGTGGTCAATCCAGGTTGCAAGCAGATCTCATAAAGTAGATCCGATTCCTGTTACTCATGCCTTATTTATTTGCAAACATTTCATATTCCAATTTTTTCCACGAAAAGTCTCATAGTGGATTATAATGAGTTTATATTAGACTAATAGACACATTAGCAGTAACATATATTACAGTGTCATGTGCATAATGTCCTGGCCTGGTGGATATTAATAATTGGTTATTTGTGGTTTCTCTTGTAGCCCTGTTTTATATTTGTTATATGTATGCCTACCATTATGAATGTTTATCCATATGATCTGTGCCAAACTATTTGGAAGTAGCAAAATGTAAGAACTGATAAAAAAAATGTAATCACACTGGGAAAAGGCTTGGTTGAGCAGCCAAGCTCTTAAGTGGAGGTAGCGTGGTTGTGGTTCCTCATTCCAGATTTTTGGGTGAATAGCAGCTGAAAGGCCACAATCTCGTGCAGTTCAGTTTTCGGATGACTGAGGGGGAGTGGATAGATCGTCTTTTTGGGAAGATCGGAGATTTCTGGTGGGAGTAGAAGAGGTAACAAGCAGGAAGAGATACTCTGGAGCTTGTCTATTCACATTTGAAGTCAAAGCAGAGGTTTTTTAATTTTATGAAACAATTATGTGGCAGGTGACAATGAACCTAAGAGATCTATTACAGTGTCCAGGATCCCTGGATGAATCTACAGTGGTTCTGTAATAATACTCTGATTCATCATGCATGCCAATTTCCTGCCTCTGTTATATTGTTCTGTAAATCCAATGCACACGGTGCAGCGTTCAGTGACTTTGAAAAATCTGAGACGTTACCCAGAGATGGTGAATTAATGAGGGCAGAACTTCAGTCCAAAGCTGTCAGCTGGCTCTATTTCTTTCCCCAAAAGACTAATCCGGTCCTCGTGGATGGAGATAAAGGGATCTGTGTACTAAGCTGCATTAAAACCAGCATGGTAATGTGAGTCACCATGCCGGTTTTAATGCCCAATGTTTAAACGTAATGAGATGCAGAACGCAATGATGCTACTGTGGCCGCCTTGAAGGCATCGTGGTCATGTGAGGTGTCGTGCAGATGTAACTTTGAACAAAACCTAAGTCCAAAGTTCAGTCTGAAGCCCCAGCCTGTGTCCTGATCCCTTTGGGGTAGAGATCCGATTGGGAGTCTCCCAAGGTTTGATGGTACAACCCTGAAGGACTTCTCGGCCAGATGTTTCAGTTCAGCTCACAGCTCTCCATCTCCTTCACCAGGTTGTGCAGAGGAGTGGGACCAAAACTTCCACATGAACAAAAAGGGGAAAAATCCAAAAGTTTCTATCCAAAATATCTCCCACTGGGTAGTGCTATCACCGGTCTTACTTCCTCTATGGGAGTAGAGGGAGTTATTCACAGGTCTCCAACCCCTGCTCTCAGGATTGGAGGGTGTTGTTCCTTTCCCAAGGCACAGGATGTTCCCCAGAATAAGAAAACTTATCAAAAGCTTCAAAAACCTTACTCTCTATAAAAGGGAGGCAGGGCCTCTCAGACAGGGAGTGTACTGAGAAAGGATCTCCTCTAAACGCAAGAAAAATACCAAGCTGGGTTAATGGGCCCAACTCAGCAGGGAGAAAAACAAAACAGCTCCTTACTCCTCAACCTCTAACTCAAAATGACCCCACGCTCTACACTTCTCTAACTCTGCCTTATGCCCCTGGGAGAGCCAATCACAGTCAGCTCAGTGGAGAGCCCGAAAGAGAATAGAAAATCCCATTGCTGTTACTAGTGCAGATGGTAAGGGTCCTGGGACCGTCTAGTGACAAACCGAAGGGCTGGGAACACAATGATACTAATCTCACCTGTTGTCAGGAATGGTTGGGAGCATAGGCAACCAACAGGCAAGGTGAGGTGGCAGACTCTTTTTGGGAAGATGTGACTGAAACAATTTAACATGGAGCAAGGACAACAATGTCTGCCAGCCCTTCACTGGATTAAGGTGCAGCAGGGACTGGGCTGCATTAACTCCGGCCAAAGGAATAGCCCTTAAATGAGAAAAGCTTCGTCCCCCCTAGCAAAGGCGGCAGATATATTACAGGCATAGATTTCTTGTGGGAAAACAAATTTGAATTTCAAAAGGATGTGTGGGGCAAATACAAAAGAAAATATGGATTAGTTAGTCGAAATACTTAAAGCTTGATGTGTAACGCTGTCGATACTGGTGCGTCGGCAAATACGAATGGCAAAACTCGACTGATGTTGAATTTGTACGTTGCCAACAAGACCCTGACGTATGGGAGAGAAGGACTTTTTTTCTTTTGTTTAATTTCTGTTTGTTCTGATTTCTTTTAAAAGCAAAACAAAGAAAAACTTTAAAAAGAGACAGCTTGGCAATGTGAACGCTGCGGTGTCAGGCAACTCAGTTTTCAACACCCTAACCCACTACTACATAAAGTATATTACTGTTTTTCAGAGGCGTGCTATATGTTGGAAATCTTAGAGATTCCAGAACAGTCCTCGCCCCCTATATAAAGGGCTTGTTATTTGCCATTTGGAAAAAATAACAAAGGAGGGTTTGACCCAGTCTCTGGAGGCCAAATTATCCCTTGATTTTCTAAAGGTAATACAAGTTCTGGAAAAGGATGACAATGAGGCTGTGAAGCCGGCTGCTACTCGAATAGTTAATCTGAAACTGGGCCCTCTACTTCTCTTTTAGGCACAGGAAGAATGAGTCCCTAAACTCCAAAATTCATTCCTCTCCAGATGTAGCCCAAGCAATGCAAAAACTGAAGGAAACAACTCTTGTTACTGAGACACAGGATTCTACATTGGGGTACACTACACACGTTCTTTTTCCATTTTCAGGGTTTTTAGGGAATAGTGTTCCAGACTAGCAAATCCCCAGGTACAAACTTACAGGGTCATTTATCATTAATGCTAGAGATAATGCCAGAAGGTGTGCAGTAAATAGCACAACATGTGTTAGAATGCAAGTGGGAGGAATTTGGGCAGAGTTCATGGATATGAGGGGGGAGGGTGAGAGAGAGAGAGAGAGGACCTTTACACAGGCATCAATATGTCACTCGTTTTGGGGGGGGGGGGGAATTGTTGCACTCTCTACCTAGCTTGTTTGAAACTAGGTAGAGAGTGCATTGTACAAATCACCTCCTCTTGCACCAATTGAAATGGCAAAAAATCTTCAGTGATGTGTACTTTCCTGTTCGTACCTCCTACTGTGTATGTAAAACATCCCCAAAACTACCCCATCCCAAGTGATAAGTGCCCCCTTTTACAGTGGTATAAATAGAGTGACATAGTGATGACTCTGTAAAGGTGCTCTCTCTCTCATGTGTGATAAAAACCTTTTCCAGGTTATGCGTCTGCATCTAACCACGCCCCCTTATTTCTTTTTTATCACGGGCACTATTTCCGCTACATTTATAGCATTTTGATAAATCTAGGGGTTAGATTGTGAGCTTTCTGGGGACAGGGAAATACCTATAGTACCTGAATGTAATCCGCTTTGAAGTGACTGAAAATCAGAATATAAATCAAATAAATAAATGATTCCACATACCCTTAGCTTTCTTTCCCAGTTGCTTGGTTTCTCTGGCTACTTGGAGGTCATCTGAGAGGATAATACCTGCCTCTCTTTCCTGTTTAACAATTTCCAGTTCTTGACCTTCTAAGCCATACATGGCTAATGGATTTTGCATCCCAAATGCAGACATTTACACTTTTTAGCGCTGAAGATAAAAAAAAAAAAGTGTAGAATAGTCTACAGCAAACCTTTTCAGTAGCAATCACTCTTACAGAGGAGGAATCAGAGAAAGGCAGCTCAGCTTGGGGGGAGGTGGGGGGAGCAGTGTTACATGAACTCCCCAAGCAGATCCCCCAACCCCCCCATGCCAACTGGTTCTAATGCCTTCTCCTCCAGCTTCCCCGGCCTGTCCATAGAAGTCCGTGCCGGTGCAACCCTGCAGCCACAGGGGCCAGGGCAGCCTCGCCGCTCGTGCCAACGGCCCCTGCACCCCAGAGGAAGGCGGAATGACGACAGCTGGATAACCAAAGAGCAAAGGTGGATGTACCTACGTATAAACAGGAAATAGCTCCTATAACCATCCTTTTAGCCGGCTTTAGGTTTTTTTTTTTCCCCTTCATGAATATTGCGCTTCAAACTGAAAAAGAATTCTTAAGGATTTTTCAAATGTTTTTAACTGATATAGTCGACGACAGTAAAATAATATGGGTACTGAATCATCTGTACTATTAAGACTGAGTTTGCTCCAGGTCATGCCAGAATTTGGTGATGGAAACAGTTTTTAATCCTTTGAGCCTGATAGATCTCAAGTTTCACATCCCTTCATTAGCGTACTGTCACAGACTGGGTTCCGGCACAACCTCTGGTTTCATCTGTCAGAAACAATGTTCTACATCAGTTTCTTTGTGTTTGTCTTAAAGGATTTCTTTTTTTTTTTTTTTTCTAATTTCCTTGGTCTTTGAAAGACAGATGATGCAGGTTGACGTCAGATCCAATTAATCTCCCTCTTCATTTACACTACACAGTACTCTTGAGGACCTTAGCGAATGATGGTTGATTGATCTCTACCGTACTTTGTATAACTTGAAATGAGGCGTGCCGTAGATCTTTATCATTCCAAGTTTTGGCTTGAGGTGAGCCAAGATAAATTATTTATATAATCTCAGATGAGGCCTGTGGCTTTCGCTGTATTATATGGCGCATATCTTTTCACCTTGTCTCAATGCCTTCCCCATCTCCTTTGTGTTTGCGTGCAGCCGGTGGGCAAGACTTCTATTGAGTCATAAAAATGAGGACGTCAAAGGCTTAAAGTCCTAAATCTTTCATGTACTCCATGTTCAACACCTGCCAAGAACGGCGTGCTCATCTAGGCCTTTAGCATGTCTCTATTGCTTGGCTACAGGAGCACTATGCAGAAAATAAAATAAAGCCTCTTTGCTGGATAGGGACAATTCCAAATCCAGACCTGAGCACTTACACTTAAAATAAATTGAATCAGGAAATCCATTTCAATATGGAGGTAATTTTCAAAGGAGTTACATGCAATTTTCAAAAGCCATTTACTTGAGTAAAGTGCACTTACGTGAGTGAGTCCTACAGAAAATTCAAAGGCATGTATTGTAGCAATTTGCAAAAGCCCACTTACTCCAGTACAGTGAATTTACACATGTAAAACCCAGTTTTAAGTGTGTGAATGCCTCTTAAAATCAGGCCCTTTGATTTTATGCATCTATATACAATCTGCAATAAGTAGATGCAACCTGGAAGTCATAAGATAATCCAAGGTCTCACTTTTGTATATCCAATTTTTCATCAGTGATACTTTATATTAAATATATCCGTTTTGTGTCATCCCTGTCATCATATTACCATGCTAAAAACATTTGTTTCAGATGTTTGCTTTCACCAAAACCATGTTTTGTTTCATTTTCTTGAATAAAGAAGTTTGGTTGCCACGTTAGCCCACTTGGATAAGTAGAAATAAAGGTCAGCAAGCAAGCTGTAGGCGATGCCCTTTTATTGGACTAACATAATACATTTGTGACTGGTGTTCAAGAGCTACGCTCCCTTCGCCAGGTCAAAGCAAAACGAACTAGGCAATGTCACCCAATATAGAAGCAAATAAACGGCTGCATTACAATGGTGGTGTTGTGGTAATTTGCTTTCAAAGCTGTAAAGCGCTCAAAAGTAAAAGGATGGCGGGGGATATGTTTGGGGAGATCTGAGAAAGCTGAGGGAGTCACACAGTAGAATTTATGGCTACCCAAGGACTAGCCTGCTGGCTCTTGATGAGGAAACCAATGCTCCTATTAAGCCCCTCTTGTATTTGTTCATTTTAATCTCAAATGTCTTGCCTTCCTGGGTAGTTTGTGACAAGACAATGCGTCACAGAGAAGAGCAAGATAACACTCCTATGAGACAACCCTTTTCCAGGTGAGACCACTACATCATAAGAACATACGATATGCCATGCCGGGCAGGGCTGGATTTAGGCCCCCATAGGCAGGATTAGAGAGTGTGTGTGTGTGGGGGGGGGGGGGGGGGGGGGGGGGGGGGGGGGAGATCAGATAGTGGGCGAAGTCCCCGTAACTCCATTCCCTGCCCCTTTGAAGTGGATTGCTGGAGTAGGCTCCTCCTTGGAGCCTTCAAAATTAATATGTTGCCCTCGATTAAATCTGGGCCTGATGCTGGACCAGACCTAAGGTACACTGAGCCCAGCGTCCTGTCTCTGACAGCGGTCAAGCTGAATCGTTAGGCTGGCCCCAACAAGAAGATCCAATTCCTTGTAGCTCACTCTCAGGAATAAGCAGGGGCATTCCACAAGTCCACCTGGCTAATAATTGTTTATGGAATTAGAAACTTCTCCAAACCTGGTTTTAAACTCAGCTATGCTAGATGCCTTGACCACAACCTCCAGCCACAAATTCCACAGCTTAATTTTGTGCTGAATGAAAACATACTTTCTCCAAGAAGGCACAGGGTAACCTGCACAGAATGATGGTTATTACAACCCTAAACAGCAGCAGTATGATTACCACAGATCTACGAGAAAGCATTGGGGTAACCTGCATGGATCAGCAGTTATGACCCTAAAAGACAGTGGGTGAGAGACATAGGGGAAGGGGAAGAGGGTGTTGGATTCCCTATGAGAATTTGTATGAACAAATTGCTACTGGACAGACTAGATGGGTCATTTTTGGCCTTTATCTGCTGTCATTTACTAAGTTGCTATGTTCCAAGATTGATTTGATGCTCTGTCCTTAAAGGTTTTGCGAGAGCTAACCAAATAAGATGAACATAAATGAAAATATATTGCTTATTATTCCTCTGATGTCAAATTCAGATTCTTTCCCAAGATGTGTGCTAAAATCAGAATAACCTGGTCTTATTTCCAAGAATGAAACTGCATGCAGCTAAACAAGCCACGCACATTACAATACAATCAGCTTTGCATGCCTGTCAAGTCATATTAATCTTTTGCTTAATCTGTTATTTTATTCTCCCCATTCTTATTTGCTTAGCGTAATTAGCACGCAACTTAATTATATAGGAGAGATGCTTTATACCATACCATTAAAAAAAAAAAATATATATATATATATAAATCTCAAGCAAACTGAAAAACACATAGAGCAAATTAACACGTTGAGCAAAAAAATGTGCAGAAGATCTTACACAACAAATGCAGACGTACTTTGTCTATATTTATTTATTTATTTAAGACTTGATTACCTGCTCCATCACTCAAAATCCAAAATAGGTTACAATTAACTAAAGTATATTTTATAACAACTTACAGTACAATTAATCCTAAGTAGGCATATCATGAAATCATGACAGTTCATGACAACCGTGACATCACTTAGATTGCTTCGCAGTCAGCTGGTGAAAGTCTACATGTTCTTCAGGCTTGGCACTTTATAAATATGCTAAAAAAAACCACTAATTTTCTGAAAGCAGAAATCCTCCATACATCTGCCAGCTCTGTCACCTAAACACTGGTGGCTGGTCAGGATAGGCAGAGTCAACGCCCTATCTAGTTCCCATATGGCAGAGGTGGCCCACTGTGGACCTCAAGACCCACAAATAGGCCAGGTTTTCAGGATAGCCAGAATGAATATGCATGAGATAGATTTGCATACAATGGAGGCAGTGCATGTAGACCTCTCTCATGCATATTCATTTGTGGCTCTCGAGGACATGATTTGGCTACCCCTACCATATGATGTACCGTTTTAACCTATTCACTTCTGAAGCCATGAATCTTTACGGAGGATGGTTTTCAAAGTCAAACGCTAGGGTAAAATGGCTTGCATGAAACTTGACTCTCTTTGCCCAGCTAAAAGTATGTGCTGGCTTTCATAGTACATGCAATTTTGAGCACGTTAGAAAGAGTCATTCCTGTGGGCGTGCTTAGGTCAGGGGACTAAAATAGTAAGTGTTTTTTTGAAAATATCACACCATATTTTTTTTACCATGCTTTGCCACCTGCACAAAGAAGAAGTGCAGCTCCTAATTTTCAAAGAAAAGCAACGAGTGTTGTTTTCCTTTGAATATTGACCTTGAGAGCACACTGGCTAAAAATGCCAAATGTGCACTGCATATAAGCCGGACTACTCAAAATGGACCATCTAAAAGCCTTGTACTTTGAAAATTGTTCTTCAAGGGAGTCTGAGCTTTGCTTCCAGTCACAGAATTATGTTAGAGTAATTCAGTTATTTAAACGGCTGGGCGGTAGGCTCTAGCCTGCCTCACGACCGCTACATGTGTCCTGGTAATGCCTCCTCAGGAGCCTATCAGAATTCACCTTTCTGCCTCCACAATGCGAGACTACCAGTGATGGATGGGGATGCTGATTCCTGCTGAAGAAAGAAGATTACAAAAGTAATGTATACCATTAGTTTTGTAAGGAACTGTGTATGTGTGAGTCCCTCTTGCCGTGATGCAGCCACATAAGTAGAGTCCTGAGACCCACGCCTGCAGCGGGTGAGTGAGTCTTGGCACGGGCCAGACTATGACCGAGTCCAAAAGGTTATACAAAGACCAGGCTACAGCTGAAGCCAGGCTGATAGCGTGAGGCAAGGCTTATGGCTTGCAACAAGGCTGAGGACTGAAGCGGAGCTTAGCACTGCAGCGGAGTCACCGGCAAAGACTGAAGCAAAGCTGAAGGCAGAGAAGACAGAACCAGGCAGAAGCTGAAGGCAGGAACCAGGCCGGAGGGCTTGAGCAAGACTGAAGCCTAGAAGCAGGAACCAGGAGACCCTGCTTGCTAAGGCAAAAAAATCCAAGTCCAGGCAGTCTAAATAGTCTTGAGTGTGTGACATCGTCATCGGGTGGGTACCAGACTCTCCCGCCAGCGTGCGCCGAATCGTGCACACTGATGCACACGTACACCCTAAGCATCTGTTCGCCGGGTCCTAGTATCACACACATCAAAACGTCCAATGGGAGCTCCCTGCCACACGGTGAAAATCCAGGGCCGAGGAGTCTGGGAAGGGGGCTGAATTCTAACAATTTAATTTGCTTACCCAGCCATCACTGCTTCTATCTGCCCATTTACTGTACATTGTCTATCTGAATATGTGTCAACACTATCTCTAGTTGTCTTTATTAATTGCTTTCCAGATTCATCTATAGTACCTCACCAGCCCAGTACATGGTTACTAAAGAGACTCCAAATTGTTTATATAACAATATGTTACTGAGTTAGATAGCGCTCTAAGGGCCCTGTTTATTAACTATTTTCCCCAAAGACGCAAAATGAGAGAAAACATTAGCGGTGAATTTCAAAGGGTTTAAGTGCTAATTTGGTCGTTACAACCCAAAACAGCAGTGGGCAATACTGTGATGGATTTTGGCCATGCTTTAGACGCACAGAAAAGGAGGCTGAGAGATTGGATGGAAGACCCAAAATGGAAATTGGTGTCGAGTTGCTACCTGAGAATTTTATATTTCCATCTACCAAGAAACTGAATCTCAACTGGGCAGGCTGGAAAGGTCATTTTGGTCTTTATCTGCCATTGTTTACTCAGTTACTAAGTTAATATGGAACTTGGCCCTTGGATTTTTGCATCCTAAATGCATAGGGGTAGATTTTAAAAGGTTGCGCGCGGGCGTACATGTGAGCGTGCTACCCGGCACGCGCACATGTACGCCCAATTTTATAATATGCACGTGCTCTCCCGCAATTTTTACTGTATTGGCCCGATGGAAAAGAAATTCAACCTATGCGAATTACCTTCATACTCCCCTGTTGATGCAGCACCATCCAATGCAGAAAATATAAGAGGTCTGTTACAATGGTTAAGCAGAACAGGAGAAAAAGATAAGAATAAACCTTCACAGGAGCAAGATAACGCAACACAGAGAAAAGCAAGGCGACACTCCCGGAGGCAAAAACGTTTCCCGGGCCCGACCACTGCGTCAATGACCTAAAAGGGAAGTATCTAACTATCTAAGATGTCTGAAATCGACATGATCAAACACTTGGAAGCAAATACAAAGGGGATTAATAAGGATACTGGACATAATCCTCCCCCCCCCCCCCCCCCGTACCTGCAAACTCTGCTTTTTATCTCTGTCAACTTCCTCAGCCACTCCCCCTTACTCTCCACTCCCACCCCAACCATCCTCTTACCCTTTCAGCTCTTTATAGCTTTGAAAACAGACATCACCACACCAGCACTGTAATGCATCCTGCAAATTAGTTGCAGGTTCAGGTAATATCATCCCAAACTCATTCTGCACTGACCCAATGGAGGAGCTGCTCTGAAAAGATAGTCAATGTATTAAAGTTGCTCCAATAAAAAATGTCTCGTTTACCACTCGTTTGTTCACCTTTGTTTCTACGCCCTCTTCCGAAAAACCATGCACGTTCAGATTAACGCCAAAGATCGTGCATTAATAAAAACACTTCCCGGTCTATATATAAACTTGGTTGAAATCAGCTGCACTGAATAGCTACGCACATCTGCCAATACCAGCAGCTGCTCCTGCCGTCCTGCGCTACTGGCTGCTAATTTTCTGTTGGGCAACTACCGGGCGTAGGCGGCAGCGTTCCCCCACGGCGCAGTCACACAACAAAAGAAATCCAAGGAGGTAATTTTCAAAAGGAGTTACGCGCGGAAATGCGACACACTATCGTAGCAATTTTCAAAAGCCATGCACTCGAGTAAGATGCACTCCCGCGAGTGAATCCTATGGACAATTCAATGGCACGTATTTGCAGCAATTTTCAAAAGCCCACTTTTTAAAATCAGGACCCTTAGCGTGCGTTTTTGCCAAAAACAGTGGCTTGGATCAGGTTTTCCCATGGTCCAGCCCGCGTAGTCGGCAGTGCATGGTTCTCTGTCTCTCTCTCTCTTGCCAACAGTGAGCTTACGCCATCCATAAAATATCACTTTCTTCGGTGGCCGTCTCCGTGGCCTGACCCACATCTCTGTGGAAAGCGTCAGGCAGGAAGCAGCCGCCCGTGTGTATCCTGGAGGGCGATCATTTTTGAAACATGAGCTCACCGTGATCGTTGCAGCCACATGCCCTGTTCTCTTATGGGTCTGATTACCTCTTAAACTCACCGTGTGATGTAACTGGGTGAAGTGGGTGATCTTTCCCAAACTGGAGACGTGGTGATCTGGCTTATAGGCATTTGCTGGCGGTGGAATTCACTTCTAATGAGAAGTTACTGAAAATTGTTGTGTGCTCAAGTTAATAAGAGTAATTAGAATAATATGTCTGTGGATTATCCTGTAATACAGTAAGCATGCTGTCACGCTTTGATACTATTTTGTGTTTCCCTCAATGTATTTTAAGGAGTCGGAATGCCGCCCGAAGCTTCAAATGGGGGTCATTTTGATTTCACCAGCCTGACACAGGGTACAGCGACTAGATTTTCTAGCTGTTAGTGGATGAGCTTCAAAACCACTTATCCAAGTAAATAGCAATTTAGCCAGGTGAAACAAAAGTGGCTGAGAAATGCCTTCCTCTGACCATCCAACAGTATGCACGGGCTTCCATAACGTGGGTGATTTGTGCCTCCCCCATCCCACCCACCCACCCGAGCTGCCGAGCTAGCAGAGAGACTGACTAATGAATCCACAGGTTCCAGCGGATCCTTTTGGTCCATTTGGGCTCTGATGAGACAGATGCCAGTGTTTCTTTATTTGATGTATATATTCTGCCTGTCAGTCAGTTCAGCTCCCTGCTGTGTGCGCTTTGCATACATTGCCCAGTAGTGCAGAATACCAGAGTCTTTCAAACACCCGCTATTAAGAAATGAAAGTGGCATCTGAAGTGCCTTTAAATGTCCCTGGTGGAACTGAGATTGGGGATACAGGGTGTGTCCCCCCTGCTGTGAAGTCTGGCAGCAGCTTGAAGAAAGAACAGACTGCCAGGGAACGAAGCAAATCATCTCCCCTGGTGCATGAAATGGTCTCCCTGACTGAAGATAGTTGAGGTGTAAAGATGTCCCCCGAATTTCACCATTTTTCCGCTCTCTATCTGCCTTCACTCAAAAGAGTTTTTTGTTTTCACCTGGCAGTTTCCTGGTGGCTTCTTTGCACTCCCAGCCAGGGCTGGGACCTGACAGCGTGAGGCCTTCGTTTGCCACTATCCAGGATCTTTTTTTTTCCCCCCCCTTTTAATATCTCCACACCCACAACCTACCCAGTCAGGGAGCCATGTGAAAGGATCCTTCCGGAACCCGGCAATCCTGTCACTAGGGGTCGCCCTTAAGCAGCAGGGCACTGACCCGGCTAAGCCCCTTCTGACCTGGGGTTTATATCATTTTGTGTCATTTCCCACCTGACGTAAGACAAAGAATTAGCAAAACAGCATTTGTCATTTGTGTCATCTTAGTGTGCGGTAAAGCAGTTTTCAAGATGCAGGGATAGGGGAAGGGACTTCCAGAGGCTGGGGGGCCAGGTAGGAAAAAAAGTCATCCCCCTCGTACCCTCTAATCCAATTTCCTTCAGTGAGGATATTGTTTAATAGTTCTTGCTGAGAAGATCTCAGTGCACATCCAGGAATGAATATGTTTGCAAAATCTGGAGGAGAGCCTCCACAGAGAGCCTTAAATGCATGGCAACCAATTTCGAATTGCATGTGATATGTAATGGGTAATGAATGAAGTTGAATAAGGAGAGGGGTAATGTGGTCAAACTTGTTTTTTCCATATGTGAATCTGCTTGCAATATTTTAAACTAAATGAAGTCTATTAGTCAAAGATGAGGGGAGACCATGGAATATAACATTGCATTAATCCAGTTGATTTAGGACAAGGCAGTACACAAGAGTCTTTAAGTCACCCCATCTAGGAAAGGTTTAATGCAGATATTTGTGAAGAAAATCTGAGTGACTAATTGACTTATTCTGAAGATTTTTCCTCCAAATGGGGGTGAGTATATATCAAAAAATAAGACAGGGATGGGTGGGAGACTGGGAATCAAACTAGTAACGAGTTGCCCAGGAACCAGTACTCTTACCTTGCAGATCAAGTGAGTGATCTTGGCAAACTCACAATTCAACCACTGCCAAAGAAATACTATTTTTTACTAGCTCACAGAATCAACATCTATTTTCCCACTACACAATTCTAACACTGGCAAAGAAATACTAACCTTAAAGCTAGCAGACAAAATATAAACAGCCAGAAATAGTTTAACACTCCAAGAATTATATATATTTTTAAATTTTATCTCAAGATTTAAGTGCTTCTCCCTAGCAAATCAAACTTACCACCAACCGATGAAGGTTGCACTGTCAACACTTCCCTCCTTCTGCGAGGTGAAACAACCTGCGTATTCGCAAGAAACGTGACTTCCTCCTCCTGATGAGTCTGACCAGACTTGATAAGTCAATTTGAAACAAGTGGATGTTCCCACGCGTTTTTCCCCACATCAGAAAAAGCATCACTCACTCACGCAAACGCCACAGCTTTGGGTGGTCTGCCTTGCCGTTCATGGGTGTCCACTGCTATGAGAGGAGAATTGGCAGCACTGGCTGAGATTCCAAATAAAATTTATTTTGTTGTCATTGTTTATTTTTACCTGGAGAGGGCAACTTTGAAAGGATTTGATTGGTAGAGAGGAAAACTGCAGGTATTGCCCTCTCCATAGATTCCTTGTTTTGACGTGATGTCACTGCGCACTCCTCTGGGGACAGAGAGGAGATACAGAGTCTAGGCCGGGGTGTACCTTGGAGAGGTCAGGTTGTCTGGACCCGCTATCTTCCGCCTGAGGCTGTTGCCATTCCCCGCAGGTTAAGTCCCTTGGATGCAGGCAGCCATCAGGACTTACCAGATTGAAGCAGGAGCCATGACGGACCTGAAGACCAGAACCAGAGAAGGAAACAGAAACGTGGCCAATTACCAGGACCAGAGCAAAAACCAGGAAGCACAGGGGGAATCCAGGCATGCAACAGGACTCCATAGAGCAAACTCTGCATAGGCTATTGGACCAACAAAGGTGTCTGGCTAGAAGTCCTTACATACAGCCCTCTATTTGGGACACACCTAATGCTGGTCCAATAGGGAGCCTCCAGAGGCGGGGCTCTGTAACTTTGCTGGGCTTAGTATTTCATGCAGGGGACCTGATACTTCAGAGCTCTTGTGGCTCTGCTGCATGATCTACTGACTGTGCCTCCCTAGAGGCCCCAGTTCAATCCCTGCTGCCCCTGACATGGGAGTGTTAGTTCCTAAATGAACAGGTCTTGACCATGGTCTCATTAAAAAAATTTAACTTATAGATATTTTTTAAGTTTATTGACCATATTTCCATGGGTTGGAGTGGGATAACGTGGCAATCACATTACCCGATGATAACCCACTAGAAATGCAGCAAACTACACAATTGAGGCTGAAAGCATTATTTTGGGGGTGCAAAGCCTGGAGAAGAAACGGGAGCAAAGTCCATCTGTTTTATAAGACCAAGAGCTCAGGGCAGCTTGGAAAGAGGTTTTCCTGCTTTCATTTCCTCTGAAAATCGCCATGAGAATAAAAGGTCCGTGCACTTTTCCACCTGCTTTGTGCACCTGGAAAGTAACCTGTGCAGATCTGAAAATGCGATCTACATGCATTATTTTCTGACTCAGCCCAAAACACCGTACTTTGAGCTGGATTCAGTAAGAGAGGGGAGGGAAGGAAAAGGAGTGAATGAAAAGGGCGAGGAAAGGGAAGGGAGAAGGTAAGAGTGAGGAGGAGGGGAGGGATGGGGAGAGGAGGGGAGAGATGGGGAAAGGAGGAGAAGGGTTGCACCACCTGCACACATGTGCACACACCTACACCTCAGGGGGCCACATGCAGGGAAAGGAGTAGGCAGTGAGCGGGGTTCTTGGGGCTGTGGCAGTTGCCAACTTTAGAGAAATTTTATTACTAGTGAACTAAAAAAAATTAAATAAATAAATAAATAAATAAATAAATAATCTGCCACACCCCTGGGAACCCTGTTTATTTATTTATTTTATTTAAAAGCATTTCCGGTCTGCCATTTCCAATGTACTGCTCTGTCCCTTTTCCAGCATTTCCAAACATCCTAAGTTCTAAATATACCCTCTTACCCCTCCCCCCCCCGACTCCTTAGCAAACTCTGAAGTAGACAACCCCTACCCCTGCTGCTCAGGAAATGTGCAGGGGGGAATCTTCCCCCCACTCCACCTCCTGATTTGAAATTCCCTCTGTGGCTCTTCCCTTGAAAAGTTTGGGGACTCTTGATCTAGACAGGTCAAAATCTCCCTGTACACGGTCCCTTGTTTGCCGTTCAAGTTGCTTTGAAGTATGTAATATCTCGATCCTCCAGGGCAGGGATGAAATATAATTAATTGTTAGTTATCTTGCGCCACGTTTTTTCTTTTTCTTCTGGCCGGATGTTCTTCTTGAGCTTTCTCCCCTGAAGTTGTCCAAGGTTATGTAATGTTTTGTTTTTTTTTGTTGCCCAGTTGTTATGTGCCCCATGGCAAAGCTTCTTGGCATAGGGCATGGAATAAACCTATTAAGTAAATAAATATATTAAGTACTTGGTGAGAATAGCAAGTCTGCTGTTATGTATCTTTGAAGTTCACAAGAGTCTAATAGGCCATCAAATCCCTGAAACAAGAGTTGGCGTTGCTCGAAACCCTTTCCTCAACAATGGCCAAGTGTTAGAGCGGAAGGGTAGGGGAGGCATTTGGTATATTCCAAACGCCTTCATTAATCTAACTCCTGTACCTTTTTTTTTTTCTCTAATTAATAAGAGTTTTCCTGAACAACAAATTCCATTCACTAAAACAGCACAACAAAGGATTCTTTATGTGTTACCTTCTGAAAGGCTTCACTTAATGAACAATCCTTAGCTTGTCCACTTCACCCAAACACATCGCAGTGCCCTGTCCATTTGTCTGCATCCAGCTGTAGTTGGTGGTGGGGGGGATCTTATGGCCTATCGCCTTCTCATTCACTTCCTCCCTGCCCACTGCCCAACCCTGAGGGCGAGGCCAGATTACTACCTCTGGGATATTAAAGGCTTTCACACTCTTTGACCTCTCTCACCCATCAATGCTTCCAAGAGGCCACGATTTCATATGAAAGAAAAAAAAAAAAGGGGTCGAATTAGCACAGGTTTGAAACTTAGGAGCAATACTGCCAATCATCAAAGCTACAACCTGAGCTGCTGCCCATTTGTTCACCTTTCATAAGCATTCATAATTCAATCACCTTCTGTAGTCATTCACCTCATGATTACCACAGAAGCTTTACTGAACACCTACCATCCCCATTCTTTTATCCATTCCAAATGCAGTAAGTTATCTTGTTGCTTTCAGTATTTCAGAATAGTAACAGGATGTGGTTTAATGACAAATACATCATAACAGCTCAGGAAGAAAACATTTGCAGCCTGGCAAAGCTGCAGTTGGTTTCTGGATAAATGATACCTTCTTTGGGAGATGAATCGAGGAGAAGCTTTTAAACCTTTTATTACTCACCTTGAAATTCAGGGGCCATTTTTAACCTGCTTGACCAGAGTGAAACCATGCACGCATGATTTGTAACAGTGAAAAGGGGCAATGGGTAGTAGCGAATTGGGAGTGCACTGGACACCATCAACCATCTATTGTTATTGCAGTCTCTACTGGTTTGCCACTTCTAATTTACATATCGTTATGGGTTATCCTGGACATGACACTGCATTAGCAACGCCGATAAGTTAGTGTCAAAGTGCAGAGCAGGGGAAAAACCCAGAGGATCCTTACTGGTGGGGGAGCGAGGGTAACGTCAAAGATCAAGTAGGGACTGTGGTAGACTTGATAAGCCTTGCGGTGGTTTGTTTGCTGCTATATTCTTTGTTTCTAGGTTTTTACAAACACTGAAAAGGCATTGATTATATTTCTGGCATGTTTTAAAAGGTTTCTGCTTATTGGACACCAGTGAACATTAAAACCCCTAGGGGGAGGAATGGCCATCATACAACAGCAATACCTACCTACATGTGGGATCCAGGGTGCAGGCATGCTCAATTCTGAAGGGAGCCATGATCTGTGGCCTTCTCCCCTTTCCCCTCTCCCCTGCCCCCCAAGCAGTATCATTGTGATTTCATTACACAGGGAGGAATAAGGGAAATCCCCCAGGTAGCTGCAAAGGAAGACTCATGGCCCTATAGCCCTGGTTTGGGCAGATTCCAATTAAACTTGAAGCCTAAAAGAGCAGGAGAAATCTGCCCTCGGGTCATAAAAAGGAATCCAGGGAAATGAATCCCATTACCTTAACCTTTCTAAAGCCCAAGTTCCAATCTTACCACTGGCACTGACTCAACGTGCAAGGTCAGGAAACTCCCAGGCAGTGGAGCTTTACTGCTCAGTCAAATGAAAGCACCCACCTGAATGGATTCTAATAGGAGCCTATCTTATAAAGGTTTTGCCCAGAGGTATAAACTGACCTCACAGACCCACACCAATTATGGGTCTGACCTCTCTTGCTGGAAACAAAGTTTTAGTCAAAAATAACTATTGATGAAGTTACTCCAAAAAACATTTTTTTGAAAAAAACCACTTGAAGAGTGACTTAATTATGTAGGTATTAGAAAAAAGAGAAGGAAGGTTGTATATCCATCTTGACTCTTGCTGTAAAAGCCTCTTGCCTCTATCACCTCCCCTCATATTCGATTTGACTCTCTCCAAAACACTGCATCTTAGATCACAAAAATGACTGAATTCAGTGCAATGAACCACTCATGGTACTTCAATTTTAGCAGTTTTTAAACAGCTTTTGTGTTCAGCTAGCCTCATACATAAAGGTCTAATAGTTTTTCCCACATATGCCAAACTGCACGGACAAATCAAGACATATATAACATAATCAGAGTTACAAGTAGTGAAATCATTAAAAAAAAATAAAAAATCTTGGCATCTTGGGGGTTAATAAAGGTATCTCCCTGAAGCATTATTTGACAAAAGGAGCAATGTCCACAACGATGGTGTCCTCCAGGCTTGTTGCCCCATAGTACATTCAGTGAGTCATCCCTCTTATCGGTTAGGAAGGAAGGACTAACAATCTCCTTGATATTTTTGGATCTTTCATATGAAGTGCGTATCCTGCAATCTTTGAAACAAGAAAGTAGTTGCAAAATATTGAAGTATGATTTCACAATTTTAGCCAAACCAGGAGTCAAATTGGTTTACCTTGTAACAAAATTAAGATTGGGATTATTCTGCACCTGAGATTTAGAACTGTTCAACAATTGATCTCTATTAGAAAAGTGTGCTCTCTTGTAGCATCTCTTCAATAATTTATATGGATAATCACGTTCTAAAAGTTCAGTAAATTTTTGTTGAGAACGTTTCTTAAATTAATTTAAAGTGGTACAGTTTCTCCGAATTCTAAGTAGTTTCAAGTACAGTAAGCTGTCCTTTAAATATTAAACAAACACTTCAATTCTGTGTTTACTGAAGACCCTGGAGAAGGACTATTGTATTGCTGGATGACAAGACCGTAGATGGGAATGGAGTAGATACAACTCTGTTTACAGAAGAGAATGTATGGGAACATCTATGAAAACTAAAAATGGACAAGGCCATGGGGTCAAATAAGGTACATGCCAGGATACTACAGAAACTCAGAGATGTCCTGGTGGGTCCGCTGACAGACCTGTTCAATAGATCCCTGGAAACAGGAGTTGTACTGCAAGATTGGAGAAGAGCGGTTGTGTATCCTGCTTCACAAGAGTGGTAGCAGAGAGGAGGCTGGAAACTACAGACCGGTTAGCCTCACCTCGGTGGTGGGAAAATTAATGGAGACGCTGCTGAAAAAAAGAATAGTGAACTATCTACAATCCAGTAAGTTGCTGGATCCATGGCAGCATGGATTCACCAGGGGAAAGCCAAATAGAATTAACTTTTTTGTTTGGGTGACTAGAGAATCGGATCAAGAAAGAGCGATGTGATCTACTTGGATTATAGCAAAACTTTTGATGCAGTCCTGCATAGAAGGCTTATGAATAAAATGAGAAGCTTGGGAGTTGGCGCCAATGTGGTGGAGTGGATTACAAACTGGTTGACTGATAGGAGACAGCAGGTAATGGTAAATGGAACCTACTCTGAAGAGAGAATGGTGTTAAATGGAGTGCCTCAAGGATGGGTATTGAGAGCGGCTCAGTTGTTGAGCAACATTGCGGAAGGGATAGAAGGTAAAGTGTGTCTAGTTGTGGATGATACTAAGATCTGCAACAAAGTGGACACCCCTGAAGAAGTAGAGAGAATAAAAAGTGATTTAAGAAAGCCTGAAGAGTGGTTGAAGATTTGGCAGCTGGGATTCAATGGACTGGGGCAGCTTGTTAGGTTGACCGGGGGTGAGTTACCAACCTTGGCTGAGCCTAGCTGCTACAAGCCATTCATATTGAGTCTTGAGATGTGAGTTTAACTAGTGAAGAATATTTTTGCTAGTTTTTTATTTAAATAAATTAAGGTAATTTGAGAAACTCTGATAATGGTTCTTCAGCATCTTCCTTGTATTCATCACACGCTCTCCTGAACACAAACCTAGGATAAATCTGTTGCTATGTGTGCCTTAAAGGCAATCCATTGCACATAGTGGGCACTTTATCCATTTAAAAGTAACCACAAATATTTTTAATGCCACTGATTATATCACCGTTTTGGATAAGAAAGTGATTCACAGATTCAGGGAAGACTCGTGATAGAACCTGGGCATTTTTCCAGGAAATATTTCAAACCAGGGGGGGGGATGAAACATTTTAATCTACCAAGGAGAGTGACAGCTACAGTGTTTTTGTCTATGTGAGTCATTGTTTTCTTTCAAAGACGCCTCTTGCGTTTCCAGTATTGAGTAGCTTATTGCCATGAATAGGGGATGGATATTGGATAGCACAGTTACTTTATCTTGCCTGGAATGAACCCAAACTATAGCAGAGCTCATGAAATTCAAACTTGAGATGAGCCCTTACACGGAGATAAGAAACTAACAAAGACCGGAGTTCGGAGTCAATCACGCTGCCTACTCCTATAGCTCCCACCCGAGCCCTATCTGGGGGCAAAGCAAGGCAATTCTCGCTGAATATTTGTGCGCCGTCTTTTCAATCATTTAGTTGGCATAATGAGGAGGACAGTTATCAAAGTCTGAAAGTCACAACTATCCATGCTTAAACGGAATTATCCTGTTTTCTGGTTCCAAAAATTAATTTTTTTTTTCCTTCTGTTTCTCCTAATATTTCCCTTCTTCCAATGGGAGATTAAGATAGAGCTCTCTTTCTGTTATGAAATCTCCCTAAGAGTTTCAAATTCTGGCATGTATGCAGTAGTCCCTGAGGTGATGTGTTGTGGGCAGCACAGTAAATCACGTTGCCGCAGTCACTAAAGCGTATCCTTGTTATAGTTTGACTAATCCCCTCTCCCCCCCAACGCATCAAACACAATGGCATTCTTTGGATAACTTTATTGCTGAATAATTATAAGCAGATCCACAAAAACGAGACATAGGCTGGGTTAACAGTCATTGCTCACACTTGGAGCATTCTTCAAGTCGTTGTGGCATCCCACGTATTCCACGAATTTGGAGTGGCTTTTCATTAAACAAACGAGGCAGTCTTTGTTCTACCCTCTCAGCGAGAGGAAACGCATGGACCCCTGACTTCCCGACCTGAGGAACCTTCTGAATATTCTTTGACCTATGTGTTTGGTTTTCTCTCTTTGTATGGCTGGAACAAGGTTCGAACTGAAGAGCTTTCCTTAAACGCACCTACGTTTTATTGCGCACTTAGGTCTACTTACGCTTACTTCTCTTCCATTTCATTCTCCCCGAGGGTGTTCTGTCCACTCAGTTCTTCTGAATAGGAAAGAAGAAATCGCATGTAATTCTAGGGATTTCTCTGTTCTTCCGACTCCGCATCAGCACTGAAAAATAAAATCTTAGACAGCCACATAGCTTATAAAATAATCCTTTTTTTTTTTTTTTAGATTCACTTGGGTAGATCCTTTCTTTTAAAAGCATTTTAGGTTGTAGAAGAAACAAATACTTACTTTGTTTTTCTAAAACTATTGACAGATAATCCTTTAATTTAACCAGATAACTGGTACTAATCAATCAATCAATAAATAAGCATAAACTATTGTTATAAATTTGACCATGCCAACAAAACAGCCGAACTGGGTTGGAGCTATCACAGTCGCTGATCCCTGACTCTCCTTGCTTGTTGTCTTAGCTTAGTGCTAGCAGATGGCCAGCCAAAGGACAGTCCTGGTTGTGTCCTCTTGTGCCTAGGAGTTTCTACTTCCCATTTCCCCGGGGGAAAAGCAAAACTACAAATCCATTGCAATACTAAGTAGGAGGAACCAAATAAAGCAGTATTTAGTTAAAAAAAAAAAAGAAAGAAAAGTTTTTGAAAAAAAAAAGGACACCTAACATACATACAAGATACATAGTCCAGGCCGTGTATCCTGTGCGTGTCTATGCCGGTAGCAGGAGAAAATGGATGCTTGTAGATTGAGCGTCCGTTTTCCCAACCTGCTTGACAGCCACCTCTCCTGTGCACCCGAAGGCGAGGAGGCCCTAGAGATGCACATTTGTCCCTAGCGCCTCCTTTTTAGCGTGACCCCCTCATTTAAATATTGGATCACGTGCCCAGGAGAGGTGGCTGGGCGCGCGTTGGTAAAATGGGGCGCTCAACACTGAGCGCCCGTTTTCTGATTACAATTATTGTGTCGGCCCCAATGTGTTTTAAACTGGCTTTCAAGAGCTATGCTCGCATCATCAATTCAATGAACATAGCTGCACCTAGAGCACCGTGTGCAGTTCTGGTCGCCACATCTCAAAGAAGATATAGTTGCATTGGAAAAGGTACAGAGAAGGGCAACCAAAATGATAAAGGGGATGGAACAGCTCCCCTATGAGGAAAGGCTGAAGAGGTTAGGACTTTTCAGCTTGGAGAAGAGACGGCTGAGGGGGGATATGGTAGAGGTCTTTAAAATCATGAGTGGAATAGTATGGGGAAATATAAATAGATTATTTACTCTTTCAAAAAATACAAAGACTAGGGGACTCTCAGTGAAGGTAGTAAGTAGCACATTCAAAATAAATCGGAGAAAATTCTTTTCCATTCAACGCGCAATTAAGCTCTGCAATTCACTGCTGGAGGATGTGGTTAAGGTAGTTAGCATAGCTGGTTTTAAAAAAGGGTTGGACAAGCTCCTGGAGGAGAAACCAATAAACGGTTATTAACCAAGTAGATAAGAAATAACCACTACTTAGCCCTGCATGATAACAGCACAGGATCTATTTACTGTTTAGGATCTTGCCAGATACATGTGACCTGGATTGGCCACTATTGGAAACAAGTTACTAGGCTTGATGGATCCTAGGTCTGACCCATTTTGGCAAATTCTTGTATTTTTATGTTCTTATACTAAGCTAGCCCAATTACAGAGTATCTCCTACAACTTATTTTTGGAGCCTTATTTGTATATATGCTAGTGAATTGACATGGCAAACACATTGTAATGGTAAAAAAAAAATAGTGTCATCGGTACAAAACACACTCTTAATATCCCATCTGTTTGCAGTATTAGTCAGTTGTTACTTATGTTATTTTGCTTTGTTCTAAATATGTAAATTATTAGTGCTGCAGGGTAACTGCTGCTAACTATGTATTTTTCAACCAATAACCCTACAGACTGCTCGAATGTCATAACTAGCAACTCCAAGATGCAGAAAAACTCATCCACAGTTAGGATTGTAGGTAGTCTTAAATGTAATGTGGCTTCCTCTGAGTGCATTGTCAAGTGCCTTAATTACATCTGTCATGATAGAATTAATATGTAAGTGGATGTAGTGCTAGACAGTAGGTTACCACTAAGTGGCACTGTGGGACTCAACCTGGAAGTAAAGAGAAGGGTGAATGGGAGAAGTTGACAGAAGTTGTAATACTGGTGTTAGCAGTACCTGTTTTGCTAAATCTCTTCCAGACTCTTCTTGTGAGTTCATTACCAATGCCCATGACATCATCTTCCTGCTGGAAAAACTGTACCTGGTTAAAAAAATATTTCTTTCTTGTTTGTTCATGGGACACTTTGCAAAATCAAAGCTTTGAACAGTACAAAATATTTTAGTGATGTGGGGGATTTATGATGACGACATAAAATTTCCATCTAGATCGATGAGACAGCTTGCAAACTGAGCATTCTATTAACCTGTAATAGCAATTATTTTCTATGTAAAACCTTAGAGGTTTCTTGTAAAGTATATAGCTAATGCACAAAGCTGTAATATCAGGAAGATAAGAGACAGTGTTGCCTGAGGCGAACGTGCTCATAGCTCATTTGAGTTTTAGAGTTCTATATTCTTTATGATTCGAGGACCTGCCATTTTTCATGTTGACTACAGGAGTGCACTTCTTTTAGATTTTGTAGTAAATTTCATGACTTTGTTGCAATAAAGAATATGAGGATTTATGAGTACATCACTTGTCCATGGTGACTCAACAAAAACCCAAGCTTATGTATTGCGTGAATGTCTAAAATGAAATTGCATGTTTCCTCTGCTGAGGAGATTTTATGGGTATGCTTTTATTAGATTCATTTTTCGATTTTGGTGTGTACACTAAATTTTGTTAGTGTATACTATACTGAAATAGTGCCACTAAACTGAAAAAGTGTGAGCACTAAATGGAAATGAATGAGGAACGTTTAAATGAAAACAAAAAGTGTAACGAATATTTTCTGGCTGCAATACCCCTAGGAGAGTTTGCTTTTAATTCCACCAAGTTATCCAGCAGCTGTTACTTATACCATGACCAGCTTCGTCCCCCAAAGTATGACTGACATTGCCTGAAAAGCTTTCCATCCATCCACAAGGGTGTGGCAGACAGGACAACGTGTCACGTAGGACAGGCAAGTGCCCGAGGACGACACATGTAGATTGTAGCTTTCTCTTCATCTCCTGATGGTGGATTTCATCTCCCTTGGCTTTTCTCAAGAATCACCTCAAAATGTTTGGGCACATTCTGGTTCGTTGTCTTACTTGCAGGATTATGCACAGCTTCCCTCTCTCCAGCTAGGACTGGCGGACTAGCCTAGTAGGTAGAGCAGTGGGCTGCGAACCAGGGAAGGGACGTACTGTCAGGGCTTTTGCCATTATTGTACTGCCTTTACCAGAACAAAGCTGCAGTGGAAGGCTTCAGACCCACGAACACTAAAGTCTCTTGGCCCTGCATAGCATTTCTTCCTGCTACCTATGTTACCTTCTTGTGGTGAACATCAACCATTGCTCACGTTTCATCTCTTCTTCTGCAGTCAATCCCAAGAAAGATATGCTTCTTGTTTCAAATGGACAGTATCACTCGGCTCATCAGTATTTTCTCCTCTAATAACTGTGACAAGCCACCTTTATATATCCCATCAAAAATAAACTTAAAATCAGATCACCCCTTACTATTGAAGGGTAGGTTGGCCTGCTCAAAGAACAGAGAATCGCTACAAAGTACTCATTTGCCTAACTTCCATGATCCTCTTTCCTACAAAACTTCTTTGGGTGTGATCTGAGATACAATCAGAGCTGATTAAATCATTTGATTAAGTGCATATTACTATTCTAAAGTCATAACCAATATTCTAAAATGCATGGACCACCATCTTTTCAGCATGCTTTGGAATCTGGAAAAAATGTCATCTTGCTAGTGCATATTGATTAACAAGGCCTTTACTTTGTTGGTTAATACCTACAGACCCTGAATGTAATCTGCTTTGAAGTGTCATGAAAGATAGAATATAAATCAAATTATTAAATTAAATTAAGGGATAGAATTTAGACTTGCCAACTGGTTCCAGTCCTGGTTTTACTCCCCTGCATGCAGTCTTGTAGGCTTGCTTTTTCTTAGGGAATGCACTAGAGAAATGAGAACAAGATCCCGCATGCAATGGGATAAAACCAGGACTGGAATAACCTATTCTGAAAATCCAGAGCCAGTTGGCAACCCTAATAGAACTTATGAAGAATAGTTTGAAGGTTAAGGTTCTTCAGAGCTCTTTAGCTTGGAGAACAGAAGAGACATGGTAGAGTTTTATAAAATTATGAGTGGTTTCGAAAACGTTGATAGGAAATGGTTATGCACTCTTTCCAATGGATTTAGGACTAGGGTACACTCCCTGGAACTACCTAGTAGCAGATTTAAAACAAATTCCAGAAAGTATTTTTTCAGTCATTGCATAATTATTCTATGGAATTTGCTGCCAGACAATGTGATCAAGGCTAATAATCTAACTGAGTTTAAAAAAGGTTAGGATAGGGTTCTGAAGGTCCAGTCCATTAACTATTATTTAGCTGGATAGCCTTACGGTCTTCACCTCCCACCTCTGGGAGTGAACAGCATGGAATGGGCTTTCCTAGTTGGGCTCTACTAGGTATTTCCAAGTGACATGAATTGGCCACCCCTGGAAACAAGATGCTAGGCTCAATGGACGATTGGGTTGACCCAACATGGACGTCTTATGTTCTTATGAATTTTCAAAGCGAATTATTTATAAATTTTGAATTTTCATCAAAGTCTTCCACAGTTTGCTTGATCCACATGAGTGTGGCTTGTGTGTGTATATATGTGTGTGTAAGATTTTTAACACCCAAGCAAGATCTATTTTATAACTTTTCCCAGGGTCTTTTAAGGACAAATCACAAATTCAATGATGTTAACTTCTATTAAAGACAAGAATTTGATAACTGCCCTTGCATTCAGATATCTACTGACTGGGTCTTCAAGCCTTCAACCTATCAGTTCCTCAAAAGAGTTCGGGATCCAGACTTGGCCTTTTTGACTCATTTTGCAACGCATTCTTGCCTATGTTGTCTTGCTTTCTGAACCAGGAAACAGAAAGAATAACAAATACCATAAGCAGGACTGTTGTTCAGTGTTTCCAGAGCTGATATTCCTAAGATATATTTGCATATATTAACTATGCTCTAAATCTGGCCTGTTTATGGCACGTCAGGACTGAGGGTCACCATCAATGCCCAAACCTATCCTGTGGCCCCTACAGCCAGAAGGCTTTTCTGGACACCCACAATGAGTACACAAAAGATAAACCTGCCTGCATGCTAATTTATCTCCTACATTCTCATTACGGATAGCCTGAAAACCTGACTGACTGTGGATTTGGGAAGTTCTGCCCTAGCCTGTGATGGTGGAAGGCCCAACCTCTTTTCATGGGCAAGAAGATACAACATGTGCCAATTTAAATAATAAATGCATTTATTGCTGTCATTTTCTCCTTCTCAGTGCTATAATTCAGGTTCAAAGTTCCAGCTTCAAGAAAGGTTGCCTTAAAATAGTTGTCATGTAAAATTAAGCAACTAAATTCACTATAAACTCATTTATGATAAATCTTATCTGAATTTGAAGTTTTGGTTTTTGAATTGAGCAAGGCTGAAGTTCAGATGCTCTGTTGCAGTATATTACTAAGAAGCTCGGCTTCAAATTGCAGTAAGTGAAACCGTATGTTAATACCAGATAAGATCAATGGCCCCAGCGATCAATGGCCTGCAGCATCGGTAGGAAACACAAAAAAAGGGGGCTGAATGAGCACAAGTTGCAAACTTGTGAACGCCAACACGCCACGCGACAAAGCTTCGATGCTATAGTTGTAGCCTTGACAACTAGCTCTACTGGTCACAGGCTTCAGGCCTGTGCACTCAGGCGACCCCCTTTTCCATTACCACATGTCCAATATATGCACATGGATTCTCTTCTCTACAAATATTAAAAGAAGGAGACAGAGAAGCAAACTAACAACTGTTTTCTTCCCCACCCCTCACCAGGGCCGGCACTGGCTTTTTTTGCTGCTCCCTGTGTGAAAAAGTACTGTGCTGCCCCCCCCCCCCGATTCATTCAGTGCTTGTCCCGGGCCCATCAAATAAAACCCAGCTCTGTCCTGCAATCTATATTTTTAAAAACGGACATACACACCCCTCAGAACCAATGGATAGGAAGGGTATGAAGTACCCTAGGCAAACCTTACAACCTTGCACACACGCAGCTCCACACACCCCCACATCCTTTACAGACACACAATTAAATTATGCATTTATAATAAATTTAGCATGAAAAAGAACATTCAAGAGCACAGTCTTCTGAGGCAATAATATCACTTACAACATGCATATTATATTTACATGCACTCCTGTGGTGCCAACCAGAAAACTCTGCAAAAAGACACTTGGAGCTGCTATGGAATTAGACTTTTTGTAATGCGCATTGGGTGTGAGCTTGGCCCTCAGAAAGCCATGAATAAACAGAATTATCATTACAATATAGTAAACCTCCCATACATAAACAACCCTAACAACCTTATCTATGAAAATGCAACACTGCACATATTACACCAGGCCCTAGAACACCAATAAAAGCTCTTATTAGGAAACCAGGCTGCTATAGATCCCTACACAGAAATTACATGCCAGCAAAATACCTCACCTCAGTCACACATGCAGAACGCAGACAGACCCTGTCCAAATACAGAATAAAGAGATCAGAAAGTATAAACAGAAACAAGGGCCAAGAGTAACAGATAAGTATGAGAAAAAAATCAAGAGCGAAAGCTTGCTGGGCAGACTGGATGGGCCGTTTGGTCTTCTTCTGCCGTCATTTCTATGTTTCTATGCTGAGAAGAACTGAACTGAACCCACAACAAGCCAGCCTCTGTATGCAGAGCAACAATGGAAAAATAGAAACATTACTATCCTTCATAAAACATTAAATTATTTATTTATTTATTTATTTATTTATTTATTTAGCATTTTTATATACCGACGTTCTCGATACAAATATCAAATCAGGTCGGTTTACATAAAACAAAACAATTGCGGTGAGGCGTTACAATAAACGGAGTTTCAGAACATGAGAATAAATATTAAATAAACAACAGTGACTCATCAAATGACGAGAATCTATATAGTAAATAACATGTAATAAATAATAACATCAAATATATGTAATAAATAACATGTAATAAATAATAACATCAAATATAAAACAATCATAATAGTAAAATCATATTCGTAAAAGGAATAAATATTTCAAACAAGTTAATGAATAAGAGCATCCAAAATTTCCCAAACACCAGTAAAATAATTCAAAACATCTGATGAATACAAAATCTAATAATTAAAAAATGTTCTATTCCCCCCCCCCCCAAATTAAATATCTCAAAAGAGCAGAATTAACAAATTACACCCAATAATTAAAACTGCTCTTCATAACTGTGATTTTCGGATTTCCAGTCACCCTGAGATTGTCATGGATTGAGAGAGGTAGGGATGCCCACATTTTATCTTCTCTCTCACACACATACACAATAACACATGTGTATGTGTGTGCCTGTGAGAGCTTATATGTGACACATGGGCTCTCAAAGGCACACAAACATACACACAGGCACTCACACAGACACATGCACAAACACACAGGCTCTCAGACACACACATGCTCTCAGGCACTCACACTGAGCTCCATGTCGGCCCACTGTCCTTCCTGATTGGGGGTGGGAGAGCGGAAACTGTGTGTGTGCGGGAGTGTGCACACATGCACACGGAATGCAGGCCTCTCCGATGGCCACCGGTAGGGAGAGTGATGAATTTTAAAATTATAAACTTAATAATAACTAGAGCACCGGTGGCTTGCAGCCTCTCTCCTTCTTCGGCTGCCGGTGGCCCCACAGCCTCTCCTGCTGCCGCTGACTCAACACCTCCCCTGGGTGTGCCGCCCTGTGCAAATGCACAGTATGCACACCCAGTCACGCCGGGCCTGTCTCTCATCATCACCATGCAGACAGTCAGTGAGCAGTTGAAGATGGAGTTTGTTCGGTCAGAGGGCCCAAGAAGCTACTGATAGTCCTGAGGAGTGAAATTGCATCAAGTGAAATATCCCTTTCAGGATCAACAGTACCAACAGGACTCTTCCTGCTTTTTTTTTTGCCTGAACCTGAAGTAATTACTTCTGATGCAATAATAGTATTTTCCTTCAAATTACTCAGATGCATGAAATGGAAACTTCCTTTTTTAAACAGAGGTTGGACAACGTGGAATCAAACTTGAGTGTTTGCAGGAGGCTGTGGGTTCCCTTACAAAGGGACATTTGTTTCTTCAAAATAAGGTAGAAATGTTGGAGAATGTGGTTCAGAAGAGGAGCATTAGACTTATAAGATTTCCTAGACCCAAAATGGTACCGCCCCGAACACATTGAAAAACCACATTCTGGAAGTGCTTAAGATGCCCGAAGATGCTTTGCCTCCCATATCAGGAGTGCGATATTTACCCTCCTTTCCAAGGAAAAGGGAAGAGGCTAGATTACAGCATTCTCCATCCCAAGCCTCCTTTGATGGATTTCTTGGGAACAGCAATGGATGAAGAGGTTTTTCCATCCACTCTTACAGTTAACCTGCTCCTGGATGCTGATAGAGACTCGCTTTTCATAATACAGAAGGAACTTTCTTCAGTTTGAAGGTGCAGATGTTTCCCTGACTCAACCAAGGCAACCCAGAGCAAGAGGAAAAAGATTTTCCATTGATGAGACCAGGAGTCTTACAGTTGGGAGAATTTGTTAAAATTTCCATGTAAATGTGTTGTTAAATTTAGAGGTATTAAGGATCTGTTGTTTTTTATGAGCCGTCCCATCTTGCTAAGTACCTAAGTGATAGTAATGTTCAGGGTTCCCCTTCTACCTCTTCTTCTCTGATACTTTCATTATCAACAGGAGAGTGAATACATGCATTAAGAATATCCACTTACATTATTTATTTAATTTTTTGGCGTTATGTATTTTGCATATGCTTCCTCCTTTTGCATTGTGACTTGGCCCCTCCTCTTAATGGTAGACTGCAGATTGCTAAAAAGGAGATATTTATTGTTGATATTTTTTAGTTCTTCTGTTTTATGGCTTTTCGCTGTTATTCTGAACAAGGATTTCTTGAATGTAAATTTAAAATCTCAATAAATATAAACATTTTTTTTACAAATAAATGTAAAAAGTTGACCCTTTTTGCCCCACTGCATTACGAACTGTGAGCATCATCTCCAGACATGAATCACAAAAAAATGACCACTGGAAAATTGAAAGTAATTGTACATTCTGCTTCTGTGCTTCTTTATCCATGGTTGGGCTGGACAAAAATATTGCGTATTTCATTAGACGCAGCACATTGCTGGCAGAGAGTGAAGGGCAGAAGTTTAAATCCTATTGTGTGTGCATTGGTAAGCCCTGAAAATTACAGCTTTGTAATAAGCTGCTGGCTCCAGGTGGGTGTCTGCACGAGGCCCGGGTTGTTGTCTTTAGAGTGGCTGACAGACAGGTATGCAGGCAAAGGCATTTTCCCTCAGCTGAGCCCAATCCTTGTCAAAATTCCGCCAGCACAGAAAGTTCAGGTTACTCCACCAGGTACATTACAACTCTGAAAATGTCCCATGGTCTTGCAGATAAAGCAGTCTCGGGCTTTTATCTTGCACCCACTCAAACAGACTGAGAAAGAAACCTAGATTAAAAAATGGAGTCGGCATACATTTCCTTCCTTTAGGCTGAAAAATTGCAATGCAGAGTTCCTGGTGGCCGTATAGTGAAAACTGGATTCGTTTTGTAGGTTTTGATACCTTTGATTGGATCAGCCTCCAGAAATAACCAAAGATGCTGTTAGGAGCTTTTGAAATCACATGGCTCCCTTCTTCGGATGAGAAAATCTTTCATCTTCAAAGCTGTAGCTACAAGCTTGTGCTCACAAAAGAGCCTAATTTACTCTAATAGGAAAGAGAGGGAGCCATTCTGCAGGAAAAATCAATGTTAAAATGTGGACATTGTACGAGATGTCCCAGTTTCTTACCAACACCACTCTCCTCGCTCTCTTTTGTCTGCCCAATTCAGCAAAAATAATTTTAAAAAAGTAGCAGAAACCATTGCACATAAAGCCAATACCTGGGCAGATTTACATTTTGGCTTTGACAGTCAGTGTCCCGTATCTTTTTTTTTTTTAGTTGAACCCTTATTCGGAACCGTTTTTTTTTTTGCAGGTTCGTTCTGGTTCAGGTCCGGCAGAGGTTTTCAAGTAATGGTTTAGGTTCTGTTCCAATTCAGAAAAAAAAAGTATATAAAAAGTTCAGTTTGGTTTTGTGTTTGCTTCAAGTTCCTATTCGGTCTGACTCCCTGGTTCATGTGCCTGGGTATTATCTCTACTTTATACACGACTGGAATGTAAATTATTGTCAAGGTGCATGAACTAAGGAAGAAAATAAACTTTCTTCCCCCGGGGATTGCTTATATGATCTTCTCTTTTATAAATCTGGCTCCAGCACCACAAATCAAACTGGATGCTCTGATCAAACCCAAGAGTGTTTGCTTAGGAAATCTGCTCTTTTCATATCATAAAAGGCGCATGATAATGTAAGAGTCAGGACTGCTTTACTAAACAGGGGAAATCCCTCTAAGTGCCCTTCTCAATTTATTGAACTCTGTTTACTAAGTTCCAATGCAAGGCACATTGGTTTACGTTACGCAGGCCAGTGGAGAGCACCCGGGGTGCCAGATCGATCACAATTTCTGTAACTAACCTAACCCGGGTTTAAAACCAGCAGAGTAATGTAAGAGATGTTGGCCTTCCTCATCCCGCCCCATTGCTTGCGCCTGCACAGCTGTAACCAGACTGCACAGTCTTCACCCCCCCCCCCCCCTGCAGAAGATCGTGCCTTAGCCGATCACGTTTTTCCCCATCTCTCCCTTTCTGGCCCTTTATCGTAAGCAGATATACCCCATTTGCACATCTAAACCAACACCCAAGCCCCCCCCCACTTCGTTTGCCCAGCCTCTCTCAATGTTATCCATAGACAATTAAGTCCGTCTGGTGAGTTGTCTTTTATTAACAACGATAAAGTCTACACAGGCCGATGCAATATCAGTTCGTGTACAATGGGCACCCTAACGCTCTCCTAACGCGCGCCCAGTCACCTCTCCTGGGCACGCGATGCATTATTTAAATGAGGGGGTTGCGCGAAAATCGACAAGCTAGGGATGAATTGTGCGTCCCTAGCATCGGGCGCCCAGGAGACGTGGCAGGGAAACGGAGGCTCAATTAATGGGCGTCCGTTTCCCTAACACGACCGCCGGCAACATTTACTTTTTCATGTTGCTTCCTGAAAAGCAGTATTTTGGGCTCTCTTGTGGATTTGTGGGTGTGGGGGGGGGGTGCTTTTTTAGATGGCTCAGAGAGTGTAAGACTGAACTCCAGCCCTCATCTGCATGCATTTACATGTGATGAGCGCTGTTAGCTACATGCTGGTTTGGACGCGCGTTTCGGACGTGCTAATCCCCTTATTGCATCAAGTGTTAGCCCAGTGCGTCCAAAACTCGCATCCAAGAGCTCGTTAGCCTGTACACTAGGCTTAGCGCACGATAGAGCATCGGCCTGTAAGTCTATACCGTCAATGGTTTACAGTTTTTAGAAAATTTAATTTCGAACTGTATCTTCAGTCAGCTGCATGTAATCTATTAATAATTAAAACCAACATTATTAAAATATAATAATCTCGCATACAATTTATATAGTGAATGCATACAACTGCTAATCAATGCAGTTACAATTATTTTGTAGATTTCCACATTTTCGGGGAGAGGTGGCTATATCGCTCAATATTTTTCTAGTGAATCTACTGCTCAAGAAAGGCACCAGATATCAGTCAGCCACAGAAAAGGTACAACACCGTCAGCAGCAGTACAGACTCCCCCACTGGCCCTGCCAACCTTGCTCCAGAGGGACCACCCCTAGGAATGAGATAATGTAATGAATCCTCCAACTTCTCTGCTGAAAGAACCAATAGTGGTTGCCAAATTGGTGCTGGTGGCTTTCTGTCCTCTGGGAACTGGGCTGAGATCATCAACTCATTTCATAGAGATCAAGGTTCCAACCACCCTGAGTTGGATTTGAACTGGTGACTTAGGAGGGGAAAGGCTTGCTTTAGCGCTGATCCACGCAGACCTCATTCTTTAGCCTATAGCTGTTATATTTAGAGTTTAGTATAGGCTGTTTTGCACACTATCCTCTAAAGTCAATATTCAGCTGACAGTGAGTCAGTATTTCAGCATAGTAAATATGTTTACTAGGAGTAAGTTAATTAAATAGTAAAAGTAAATATATTGCATCATGGAAGTAGGTTAGAGTTTTCCCGTAAAGGAGGTGAAATAATCCAATTTGCTGGTATGAGACAGTGCAAACAAGTGATCTGAGCAATGCCAGGACCTGTTAAAATACAATTTTTGCTGAAGTTCTTGGTTAGATGCTCATGATACAGTCCTGGCTCATGCATAGTAAGGCTTATAAGTAGGGTAACTATATAACCATGCGTCAAGGGGAGCCAGTTGTGATTTTGCCCCATTGCATGCAGGGAAATGTAGTTATGATTTTCCCACTGCATCTCCACGCATGCAATGGGGTAAAACCACGACTAGTTTGTCAAACCTGCTTGTAAACATTTTTTTAAGAGACCAACTACCAGCAAATAAGGATGTGCGGGGGCAAATTTTTTTGTTTCACTTTATTATTATTATTATTATTATTATTGGTTTTAGAGGTTTCAGGATTTGTTTCCTTTAATGTTTAATGTAGTTCAGTTCGTTTGCCAGTAAATAAAAAAAAAAGTCCTGCAAAAACAAAAAGAACCCACCCTCCCCCACGTGCCTCTGCAGATTTCCCTTACTCCTTTGACTTTTACCCCTTCTGTGACTCTCATCCAGGAGTAAATGAGGAAGGAGTGGTCCTCAGTCACTCCTGCCTCACCTCTTCCACTTTAAAAATGGCACCCATCTCCAGGCCAGCCAGTTAAATTGTTCTATGACCAAGTAATTTCCCCAAATTTTCTGATCATTCCTATTGGCAAATAATGTGTACTATCTGCTGAAATAAATGATCCACAAAATCTGAAACTCCACCTCTTGAAACAAAATTCATCCGGAAACGGGCCAAAAACGAAATGGCTCAAACCAAATGTTTTTTGATGCACTCCCCAATTCAGAGGTTTTTCTACTCGAAACCCAACTAGTAGTCATTATAAACATGGGAGACTTCAAGCTATCATTGGCCTGTAAGATGAATATCATTTTTAATCTAGATAGTGTAAGACTTCTGTAAATAGTAAATCATGTATCTAATGTCGTCATAACAATATGGAAAATTGTATACCAAAAATAGAAACTCTATAAAAATATCCAATAAATAGCATGTACTAGAAAGTTTAAACCACAGTATAAATCAAACTTGCTATGTAAAGAAACTTATCTAGTTTCAAGTGACCTTCATATAGTGCCACTACTAGCTTTATGGCTTTTCACGTGAAAAGCCATAAAGCTAGTAGTGGCACTAGGTTGTGATGGTGAATAACTTAATGACGGTATATAAAAACTCTTAAATAAATAAATTAAAATAGATACGTTTCTTTACAAAAATAGAAACTCGGCATCATGAAATGTTCACACATCGCCTTGATTTACACCTAGCTTCCTTTACTATTTTGGCTGTTGTTGGGTTGACTAACTTTTCAGATTGCTTCCCCCAAAGGGGTTCACGACAGAGTGTGGGAGTCATCCTAAAGAACCAGATGCTTTCCCTATCACTACAACCGTTAGATAAATTATGAATTTCTTTTATTGAACGATCTCATATAAATCAAGAACTAAACACACTCTAGGACAGGCGCCAATGAATGTTTCAAGATAGCTTCTTTCAGGAATCCATCGAAATAGTTTGATAAAGTTATCATTTTTGTCTAAGAGCAATAGCTAATGGGAGAGTTACTGATGTTTGCTTTTGGTAGGGTTATTGACTAATCTGGTCTCGAAAGGTGAGGCAGAACTGGACCTATCCATTCCACGCAAGGCATAACTGAGGAATTTGCTGAGAAATATCTTAAAAAGCTAGAGCGAGTTTGGAATTGAGGCAGGCGCAGCCGTAAAGTAAGTTAAATGTGCTGATGGGGAGTGAAAGTTAATTAAATGGAACAGTAAATGCATTGCATCACTGTTGGTTCTAGTTTTACTGTAAGTGATGGAAATTGTAAAAATGGTTCAATCAATTTGCTGAGATGATTCAGTGCAAACAGAGCATTTGGATTTACTAAAGTTAGTACAAAGGGTTCCCAATGGTGCAGGGCCTCGTTTACATTGATGATGAGAGGCCCATCCTCCCACCCGTCCAGAGTTTTGCACATGTTTATTCTCCATCATCATAACTTGGCATCGGGAACGTCAGAAGGAAGCATTACAAAGGAAACAGCCAGTCTGGTTCCGGTGTCTCTGTAAGAACCGCAGCTGAGGAGCACGAGCTGATGAAATCTGCAATGGTGCCAGACAGCGACAGCAGGGATAATCCTCAGCGCAGTAGCACAGTCACAGAGGGATAGAGATCCGAAGGATGTCAATGGTGGGCCTCCTTAGCAGGGCTCTGAGTAGTTAACTAGGATTTTGCAGGTCCTCTACTCCTTGCCTGCCTCAGCCAACTGCAAAAAAATCTCTGGTTCAGGGAGGCGCGCAAGCCTAGCTCTCCATAAAATCCCAAAGAAGCTCCAAATAAACTCTTTGTGCATGACATGTTGGGAGCAGTGTGCTTGCATCTCTTCCCCATGTGTGGCTTAGGGATCTTTTTTTTTTTTATTTTGCATGTGTTTTTCTTGTTTTGTTTTGTGTTTTTGGCTCAGCGGTTTTCCTCCTGCTCGTCATGGGCATCCACTGGAATCAGAACCAGCGTCAGCTGAATGACAGCACCATGAATCTTTATTTGCAACTACCTGAAACTTTTCCCCCCCTGTTTATAGCCCCCATCTCAACTAGCCGAACCATCACAGCTCCATGTGCAGCACCTTCCAGAACCCGCTATGGGTGTATTTTGAGTCTGGCCACTACCTCTGCAGCAAACACAGCCTTGAATGGCCCTGGAAGCAGAGTCCTATTTAAGAAATCAAAGCCAAGTCTCATTCCCAGTGAATCACCAGGCTGATCTCTTTTTGTTCCGTGTAACCTAGCAAATTAATATGGTTAATTAAGATTAAGGCACTTTCTGATGTAAACCCCGTCTTTGTTAAGTGGACTGAATAAAGGGACCACAACAGTTCTCAGGGTTATGTCATTAATGTCCTGGATCTCTTCACTTTTCTGCCATTCCTCACAATTCACAGCTCCTGGGATGTTGGAGTTCTACCAGCGGGAAGGAGGTATGACCTCTGGGACCCTTGGTTCAATGGAAGTCACTCTCAATCACTCCTCAATCACTCTCAATCACTCCTCAAAAGTTCAGCACCAGAAGGTTCTCACATGAGAAAGGGGTTTCAACAAAAAATAGTTTACTTCAACTTAAAGAAAAGAACCCATGCTAAAATGAAAAAAACGTCATCAACATGAATAGTAAAATAATCACTTTCAAAGCTGCAGTCTCTATCCTGAGTGTTCCTCGTATTAATTCTTCTCCCTCTGATGTGAATCAGTGCCCAAATTCCTTCCTCCTGAAGGGTGTGACCATTTGCTGGGGCAAGGTATGGAGCGTGGCAAGGGTTTAAATACCCAGCTGCATGACATCATTGCTGAGCGCCAATGGAACAGTTTCCCGCTGCAGGGCCTTTAAATGACATCGCACCAAATGCACGCACACCTAAAGGAGTCTGCAGGAGGAGCGGCATTTCTCTCTCTCACCCTCCTTCTCGCAATACATCCTAAACTATCCCCTCCTTCCTTCCACCTATCCCCACCCTTCGTAACATCCCATGCCTTTCACTATGTTAATCGTTTTGAAGAAATGCCTCTTCATAGTTATTTATTTTAGTGCTTTTTTTATACCGACATTCATAATACAGATCATATCATATCGGTTTACATGGAACAAGGGGGAAATAACATTAACATAAACACATATCACACTTCGACCTCCCCTGACCCACTACAGCACACTTCTCCTCCAAACCTAACTACTACCTCAGAAATGCCTTCCCCTCCATTGCTATACTTTGTTTACTGTAAATATTTGGACTCTGTATATACTGAAAATATTTAGTCACTCTTTCCCACAGTTACTGTTTTAAATCTAGTTCCCTGTAAAGTCTTTTATGCTACATTCATGTTCTGTGTAAACCGATGTGATGTTCCCAACGAATGTCGGTCTATAAAATGTTTAAATAAATAAATAAATAAATAAGATATAGCCTCACCTTTTAACAATGCTGGTAGCTGTTTAGCCTTCCATCCACCTTTTCTAGAGTGTGGAATACATCTGGTCTGGGCTTCTAAGATGGAGCTAAACTCTTAATCTTTGCAGTTGCTCCTTTCAGTTTTTTCCTAACCATTTTCCTCTTTTTATTATAATCACCTTTTTGAAAGTTAAATGCTGTCACAGTAGATTTCTTTAGTGCCCTCCCTCCAATACACACAGGGATTTCAAAGTATGAGCTCCGCGTGTACTTTTCTCCTTCATCCTCCCCTGTCCCATTTTCCTGTGGACAAATTGCACTTTTATGTGTTGAACAGGCGGCAATTTTCAGTCCAGGGAATTTACCCAGATAACTGCTTAATTACCTGGGCAAATTTCTTTAAAAATTGTCCTCCATATCTCATTTAAAAACAGGACCTTCTTTCTTATGGACTTTTAAAATATGGTGCTGCAGAAAAGAGAAAGGTTGCAGATGTCACCGTAGGAATGTAGAACTACATATGGCACTGTGATGTCACTGTAGGAATGTAGAACTACATATGGCACTGTGATGTCACTGTAGGAATGCACTTCCCTGCATGGCACTGTACTGATGTCACTGTATGCATGCCCATCCGTATATGGCACTTCATTTCCCCAAGCATGCAACAGTCCTGGATCAGCCTGGTCCTGAGAGAAATGAAGCCACTCGGCAATGTTATGGAGTCAGTCAGCTTCCACTAACCCCTGGCTGAAGAGCTTCTGAAGTTGGCTTTCCCTTTGCCAAAAACTCAATGTTATCTCAATATTACAGGCCCTTTTTAACCGTGAGAGCCATAAAGAAATAACATTCAGGAATTCAGATGACTTCAGGGCATGCATCAGCTGTAGCGCATCTCTCGGCAATGCCCTGGGAGAGTCGTCTTGACAGAAAGCTTTGGCAGTTCTTGATCATTAAACTGACAGACTTGGCTCACTTCAAGTTGATTCTGAAATTATCTTTTGTATCCTCTTAAGCATTCATCAAATCCTTAAAATGCTTTTTTTTTTTTTTCCAGAGGCTAATAATTTGTAGGAGTGGGAGTTGAGCTGCACACATACAGACACAATATTCTTTATTTCATTCATTTTGTGACAGTTTGGGGAAAAGTTTTCAACAATAAATGCATTAACAACATTCTGGGGAAGAAAGACTTTCCAGCCACCAGGACTTGCACATTTTCACTCACATAAAGTTTAAATACTAAAAAAGAATACTGAGGAGAGAAGAGAGAGAATGTATGAGAGCCATTCCAAGGCATTAAAGGTATAAATAATACATAAGAAACAAATATTTGTCACTGGAAAGGAAGTTCCGGACCAAAAGCTCATACTTGTGACATAAGAGCCGAAAACATTTCCTCACAGAAAGAGTGGGGGATGCACGGTGAAGGCAAAAACAGTATCGAGACTGAAGAAGGCCAGGGATAAAGCAACTCTAAGGCATTCAAAAAAAAGAAGCAAGTCAGGCAGATTTTAATGAGCCCTGCGGTCTTGATCTGCCATCATGTTCCACGTAACCTTTCAGAAGAGGGCACAAGCTGTACGTTTGCCATGCAGTTGCCTCGGTGCTTCTAGTGTCCCGTGCTCTCCAGTTCCCACTTCCCATGGCTTGCCAACTGCATATTTATATATGTCCTTGCAGGTATGACTTTAGTTAATCTTGGATGGAAATAAATAATACTAAAGTGTATAGCAGCTTAAAATATGTGTACACGGAAATGTACGTGCTTCTAAAGATCTTCTATTGGATTTTAATGCCATGTTTGACACATGTGACCACATGTGCTTGTTGGAATCCTTAAGGAGAGTTGGAAAAACAGGTGGAAGATCTTACAATTGTTTATATCTTTTTTTATCTGGGAGAGCACAATATATTTTGAAAGAGGGAAGGAGTCAGCGATATAGGAGATCTTGTGTAGGGTTGCCGCAGGGCTCCCTTCATTCTCCGTGAAATGTTTAGTGTTTATTTGCAGACCATGACGAGAATAATTCAGCAGGTTGGTGTCCATTTTTCTTTTTATATCAACGATATTTCATAATTGTGTCTGTGGGCTGTGGAAGCATTGGGTTAAGTGGACTGAGAAGATGAATGGTTGTCTTTGGGCAATTTCATCATGCATGTTTCCTCATAAACTGAAGAGGAAACTAGTGAAGACAGAGGTTTGCGAATTTGCAAACGTGGTATGCAATTCGCGGAGCCTTTCTTGTTCATGGGGATCCATCAGCTGGTTCTGAGCGACCAAGCATCAGCGTTAAGTTGGATAGCAAGCTCATTTTAGAGCCACAGTGTGTGATAGTTAAAATCGCTTTTTCCCTTTGAGATAGTTAAGGCTGCTGCAACCAGCATTTGATAAGAAAAGCTCTCTGCAGTTCTGCCTTTTCACTTGGATTTTTCAATTTGTTATATTTAGAGGTGCGGATAAGGGTGATCAGAAAGTTGCAGCTTATTCAGAATGTAGGCTATTGGCAGGTATTGGTTGGAGAGAACATTTCTCACAGGTTTTATCTGATTTACACTGGTTACCAGTTGAGAAGACGACTCTTTTTCAAGCTTTAAGCACAGACACTTAAAGTTGAGAGATAAACTGATGTTTTATATGTCATGCCAGTCTTTGGGAAGTTCTGTCCCTGAAGAAGACGCATTCAGTGAGATGTGCCCACCAGGTTTATCCCTTGCTGGTTCCTCATCTCTGGAAGAGGAGATTAAATCAACAGAGCCTCTGTTGGGTGACATGCGTGTTTATGGTTTGAGGCATTACTGAGGAAGATGGATTCGGAGGCTGTAGATTTCATTACTTTATTAAGTAATTAAGATCAGTTAGGTAGCCATCTTTATATTTAGGTAAGTTTCTTACCTAAATAAGCAGCTCTGATTTCTACATAAGGGCTGTATATAAATAAATAACTGGTTATAAAAAATAGTTCCTCCTGGAGTAGTCAGGAAGTTAATGCTCTTTGTACAGGTGTTTCAATACACTTCTAGAGGAATTTATCAAACCTAGATTTTATGTATTAAGGAACAGATACCTCTTTATTAGATGTGATTTCTGGTCCTGGCAGTGTACAGTCTGCCTGTTGTTGCTTTCTTATTAAACTCACATTTCTAATGAAAACCTGTTCCCTGATTCTACAATAGTCTTCAATAACTGCTCGTGTAGGTGACAAAGCAGATATCATCAATACCCTCACGAAACAATGTCAGCATCTAGGCATACTTCAAAAAAGTCAACATACCATGAACCAGACGTTTGCCTTTATATTCTACCACAATACTGCGCAGACAGCTTTGTACTTTGCTGCTTCAAAAGTTAACCCACAGAACAGTCACAAAAAATGTTCTTAAATTTGAATTGCTTGGGTCAGAGCTCCTCTGGTTAGATGGTGGCTGGCTTGCAGCTGTAAAGGATGCATGTGGGGTACTTTGATGTTACATTTCTGAATGAGCAGCCTTGAGGTTCAGGGAGAATGCCATGCAGCGGCACTCCCCATACGGCCACTCCTTGTTGCCACCACTACCACCACCACCGTTTTGGTGCTTCCTCCCCTCACTCCCCCCTCCCCCACCACCACGGCGCAGACCAAATCGCTTTTGAGCTGCAGGGTGCCAGCGGGTCCCCCCCACAGTGGAGGCATGGGGGACTGGGAAGGGAGAAGCCGGTTGAGCTGAGGGAGGGAAGCCTGAGAGAAAGAAGGGAGGAGAGGAGAAGGGAAGGGAGAGGGATCAGGGTGAAGCAAAGGCTGGTAGGGGGAGGAGGAATTGAAGACATTGAAAGTAAAGGGGGAGGTTTACTCAATTTTTGCCCCTTTCCGCCTCTCGTTTCTGGTAATAATTTTTTTTTTTTTTGCTATGCATGTGGATAGGGCTTGGCCGCTCAGCCTGTGTTTCCCACAGAGCAGCAGCATTAGCCTTCCGACACAGAAAACTCCTGAGTGCGCTGAGGAGCTGGCGCAGTTCATCCTCTGTCCAGTTCCTCTCTGGGATTTGGGGAAGTGAATCACAAAGGGCCGTGTTCTTGCTGACAGAGTCCAGGACCGGGACGTGTTCAGGGGAGAGGCAGGCTGAGATACCAGCACCGCCTGGCACGCACAGACCGGATTCGTCGGCATGCCGACTGCTTTCCTTGGAAAGTCTCCCAGATTTCACGGGGGGGGGGGGTACGAAGTGGGAAAGGGGGGGGGGGGGGGGGGGGGGATGGATCTTGAAAACAAAGATGTTAACTAAAACTATTCAGGAAAGATTTCCACTATGAATTCTGCGATTATGAAAACACGACTGCTCTGTTTATCCACCAGCACATTCGTACAGGCCAAGCCCAGCGGATCACAGACTCTTTCTGCCTGGGACCCACACCGCCAGCCATGACAAAATAAAATAGCTGAAAATTGCAACTCTGAGCACTTCTCTACTACGAATGCTGTGAACCTAAAAATTCTTTAGTTTAAAAAAAAAAAGCCTTAACAGACTGCAGTCTGTCTGTCTAGCACGTTGCTCTTTAATTCCCTGCCTGGGGATATATAAATCTTGCTATGAGATTAGTTTGGGATTCCTTTTCCGAGATGCACTTTCACATTTCAGTCCACTGCTTAAGAAAACAAGAGGCTATTACTTATCACATCCCTGCCCCAAAGAGCTTACATTTCCTTAAAGCAAGGCTTCCCAAACCTGTCCTGGGGACCCCATAACCAGTAGGGTTTTCAGGATATCCGCAATGAATATGCATGAGTTGCATTTGCATACCATCGTTTGGGAAGCCCTGCGGTCCTAAAGGATAGGACAGAGCAGCCACAAAACGAATGACAGTCTTGGTGGAAAAGAAGCTCTAGATCAAAGTGTGGCCGAAAGGAGATAGGAGGAAATATTTCTTCACGGAAAGAGCAGGGGAGATATGGGATGCCTGCCCAGAGGACGTAGTGGAGCAAAAGTGGAAGCAGAATTCAAGAAACCTTGGGACAATCTGCGGGGAATGAGAGGATAAAGCCTGAGAATTGCACAGAGGATCCTTAGCTGTGGGAGGGTGAGGGGTAAAGCCTGGGATAAGCACAGAGGATCCTTAGCTGTGGGGGAGTGAGGGGTAAAGCCTGGAATAAGCACAGAGGACCCTTAGCTGTGGGGGAGTGAGGGGTAAAGCCTGGGATAAGCACACAGGATCCTTAGCTGTGGGGGAGTGAGAGGTAAAGCCTGGGATAAGCACAGAGGATCCTAAGCTGTGGGGGAGTGAGGGGTAAAGCCTGGGATAAGCACACAGGATCCTTAGCTGTGGGGGAGTGAGAGGTAAAGCCTGGGATAAGCACAGAGGATCCTTAGCTGTGGGGGAGTGAGGGGTAAAGCCTGGAATAAGCACAGAGGACCCTTAGCTGTGGGGGAGTGAGGGGTAAAGCCTGAGAACTGCACAGAGGATCCTTGGCTGTGAGGGAGTGAGGGGTAAAGCCTGCGATAAGCACAGAGGATACTTAGCTGGGGGCAGTGGGTGCCAGTGAGTAAAGAGTAAAGGGTAAAGCCCTGAGAACTGCCCGGATGATCCTTAGCTACGGAGAAGCAAGTACAAAGCTGGAGATTCACTTGGGTCTGCGGGAGGAAGAAAGAACAAGTAGATGAGACGGGCCTTGTCGTTTTAAATTTGTTCTGTTGTGATATTCTGTGTTAAACACAAAAAATGACTATTGTTTTAAATTTCTGTACAGTAATGCTTGGCAGAGCGGGCCTACAACTCTCTCCTTGCTTTGCTTGGCTGCCTGTGCCTACCGAGCGAGACTCTGTCCTCACCGCCTTTACTTCCGTACCACTTAGGGGGCCAACGGGCTCCAGTTTTTAGAGCAGGCCGATTCAGTCCCCGTGCACGGAGGGAACTGTAGATGGGATTTCCTTGGGTAACAGGTCACACGCCCAACAAAGGCCTAACGAAGCTACTAAACCCGGCTTGCTTCTTTTGTTCCCATCCTGTGCTGGAAGTACCTAGAGTGGCCCGGGACAGAGGCTGCTCAAACGATGAAGTAATATTTTAACGGGAAATCAGGACACTCTGCGGGGACGTGGCAGGCGTGGTGGAGCAGAGCAGCTGAGGGAGCTGCAGGCCCGGCCCCCGCCCTGCCGTGCCCTCCCACTGACACAGGAGGAAGGCAAGCACCTGAATCCTTCTGTAATAGGATTATAAACCTCCTGAGGGTTTGCCACCCATGTCAAAAAAGATACTTCTGCTTTAGGGCTTGGTAGCTATGGAACGTAATTATGGAAAATGAAGGTAGCATGAGGCAATAGGAAAATTGCTGTCTTTTGTTTACTGTAAAGAAACAGTATAATCTTCCCTGTCTCTCTGGCTGTCATTCGTATTCTTACTTTGTCTGATATGTTTTTCTGGGGTTATTTTCCTGTAATAATCCTTCATAGTTTTCTTCCTTTGTCTTGTCTTGTCATTTTTATTTATTTTTTTTACTTTTATCACTGAGCATGCTGGGATTTGTAGTCCTTTTTTTTTTTTTACTGTGGTAACCAAGGAGAATCTGTAGGCTGCATGGGCCCGGTGGTCCTTACCTGCCAGCACGTTGCGCGCCTCAGTCTTTCTCTAATAACCCAAAACAGGGAAGCAATAAAGCAAGGTCTGGATCTAGCTAGGGTGGTCACCTCATTCCAGGTCAACCGAACAGGCTGATCCAGTCCGGGGTCCCCCCACACCACCACCAACCACCTCCTCCTCCTCTGCCTTGAACGCAAGGAGTTATGGCTTTGATTTTATTCCCGTTGCTGCCCCGAAGAAAATGCAAACTATAAATCCACACCTTCAAAGGGGCAGATTTCTAAAACCAGGATTGGATTAGTTTGTTCGGATGACCCGATACAGAGTGGCAATCCTAGCTGGGTTGGTAGGTCAGAGTTCATTGGCGGGTCGGTGTTAGTTGACATCACCGCTCACAGGTTTCCAAACCCATACTTAGGACTCCGGAGCCAGTTGAGTTTTCAAGATATCCACAGTGAATATGCATGAGATAGATTTGCATATGCTGGTTTCCCCAAGCCAACTTGGCTTTGCCCCAGTACCCAAATATTTATTTTAGCCATTTACCTTCCCCCCCTCCAGGTGGCATGTCCAGGCAGCTGAGGGGTACTTTCGCCAGCCCCGGGAGAGGGCGGGATTCCTCCTCCAAGGGGCACAGTCAGCTCCACCCTATTAGCAGTAGCTGCCCCCTCCCTCTCTCTCTCTCTCTCTCTCTGAGCTACAGGCAGGTTCGACTGGTACCACAGACCGGATATCTAAACCCAGATTCTCCACACTGCTCCAGCCTCAGCTACCGGACCAACCCACCCAAATAGTGTTCAGAACGGTTTGAACGGAGGATCCACTGAACAACATCCAAAAACCTGCATTTTACAACACAATGGAAGCATTCAAATGAGACATTTACAACATTTAACTAATTATTTGGGGGGGGGGGGTTTCAGAAAAGTTTTGGTTTAAAGCTTTGCGGGGCACAGTGAAGGCTCCTGGTTTTCCATAGAATAGAAAAGAATCTATAAATCTATAAAATTCATGGATTTTCAGCCATCTCTCTGTCCATCATGCTTTTTTGGGGGCACAGCTAGGTGAGATTAAGGGCTGAAATTCGCCTTACACATAAAGAAGATCGTTAGTTATGGCCTGGAAAAATCTAAAATCTCATTAAGGTGACCTGGCCTGTGTTAGGCCTCCTGTAGCCCTTTTGTCAATTGCAGAGTTGACGGGGTTAAGAGATGTCGTAGAGCAGCGGGACCCGAACGAAGAGAGAGCGCTGGGCTGGGGAGGAAGTCATTGGGACTGGTCTTTTGGGGAAGAGATGTGAGAGATTGGTGGGAATGGGTCATGGGGGTGGGGAGAGCAGACAGAGTGCTGAGGACAAGGGGCGAGAGTGCAGGGGATGGGTTTGGGGGGGGGGGGGGGGGGGGGAGGCAGAAAATGGTGGGAACAGACTGGGGAGCACTAATTGGACCACAAATGTTTTACAGATCTCTGCTAATCACTGTAAAATGAAGCAGTAAGAATCTTCCTTTTGTTTCCAGGGGGCAGATGCATTGGTTCCTCCATAGCAAAACCCTTCGATGAAGAGGTGAAAGAAGAAAAAAGTCAGGAGTGTGGAAGAGCAATACAGCTGGAGTGGCACGAAAACCTAAAATCGCCTGAAACCCGCAGCTCCGTGTACGATTGTTCCGTGCGGCGGGACCCCCTGTGTCACCCGCAAAGTCCTCTCCTCCCCACATCACAGCTGGCCACGCACACACCGGGCCTGGCTGGCGGAGGCCTTCCCCCTGGTTCTGCAGCTCTGTGGTAAAAGACTGCGGCGAACCAGTCCCAGCCCTATAACCTGTTACCTTTCAGAGGACGGAAGGATGGTGGAGGCGGTGGGATCGAGGATATTTTTTGGAAAAAAAAAAAAAAAGCAAGAGGCCTCCCTGGATGGGAAACTCGTGAGTTAATGTGCCCGGCGTGGCCCCGTGCTTCTGAAGAGACCGCAGTTGTTTTCACTTTGCCCAAGAGTTAGAACAAACCGGCTGTGCCCGTGATAGCGCTCGTTTACCGCCTGCTTCGCCCTGGACGGCGGGGGGGAGGGGGGCTATTTTGTGGTTAGGTGAGAAAGCGATAAACATTCATAAGGTGCAGCTGGAGATCACCCCCCCCCGAGCATTAAAAAGAACTAAGGTGACAGATGGGCTCCTGGATTGTTGTCGCGGTATTTGTAAGGAATCCTTGGAAACGAGAGCGGCTCTGGAATACTGAGAACGTATCGCAGGAGATGGGGAAATGGACAGACATCAGTGACTGTACAATAGGGGGTGAGAATGACGGCAGATAAACACGAGCTGACGAGCATCCCCTCTGTCCAGTTCAATCAAATTTTGCTGAGGACAGGAGGTACTTTTAAATGAGCCTGCTGTAGGCTGACCAGCCACGACGACCTTGTTTCCTTTTTTTTTTAAAACTTTTATTCATTGGTCAAAATATTACATATCGATTAAATATATTAAGTCATGACGACAGTAGACTGTTTAATGATGTCAGCTTCTGCAAAAAATATTCTCTTCGCAGCCAAGGGATTTTTACTATGCAAGAATGTAACTTGGGGGGAAAAGATGCTCTCTGAGCAGTCAACTGGAAGAGCTGGAACACGCCTCGCGTAGGCAACCCTGCCTTTGTTAATCAAGTGGCATTTAGCACCGGTGGCCTGTTTTAGGTATAGAGAGAGTGGCCTTTTCTTATCCCTCTGATCAACTTCAGCACCATATCCTGCCAAAATTATACAGCGGTTTTGGATGCCCTCCGGGACAAGGAAAATGGTGTCTGGAAAATATTGAACTTGTTGGCCTGAAAAAAAAAAAAAAAAAAGAGAAATCATAACTAAACAGATAATGGAACATGGGTGACAATTACTCACACTCCTGTAAGTTTGCAGTTCTGCACGTATAACGCCAGTTATTGCAACACCTACCTTTGCTCTTATAAACATCTTTGACCTTGAAAAGAAGCTTTATTTTTTCATGTGGTTTCCTATTGCCCTGGAGAAGTGGAATGCTCTCAGTAATAATTAACAGCTCTTTAGAGGTTAATGAACCACATGTATCCAAAGAGCATGTTTTAACAAAAATAGTAATAGGAAAAAATACAGATTTGATCTTAAAAAAAAAAAAAAAATCAATTAGCCCAACTTGTTGAAAAGAAACAGTGACTGTGGTAAAAATGCATTTAACAAGGAACCGATTTTTGATGCTTTTAATTCCCATCCTTAGGAAAGCGTTATGAGAACAAGGGAGATGGGAGACCTTGAGAGAGGGGAGTACACGGTGTGACCTCCTCAGTCATGAGACCCTTCACTAATTCACACACAGTCACATGTCTGATTCCTTTCAGACCTTTTCAGATTTCTGTTTGGGACCAGGTGGCTGCAGATCAAACCGTTGGCTTCTCCTGGTTTAATCTTAACCAGATGATGCCTTAAAAAGAAAGGTACTCTACCCTCATTGTACTGCCCAGAATTATTTTTTTTTTTTAAATACGCATGACAAATAGCAAGGTACTGAACCCATTTAAAACATTGCTGGGGTGTTTTTCTTTTATTTCTTTGGGGAGGCCTTACCAGCATCTCTCAGGACAGCCGTATTAAAAAAAAGAGTTGCAAACCTCTTAAGGCTCATATTATTTTTATGACACCTTAAAAAAAAAAAATTCACAGTAAGTGGGTGTGAGCAAGACAACATAGAATTGGTAAGAGCAAAGGTGGGAAGGCAGCTGAGGAGAATAAGGGAGCTCAGTATGTTAAAAAAAAAAGAGTCTTTAGGCAGCTGCAGAACGTGGACGGTGAAGGGGGGAATTTATTCTCCAGGTTAGAAAACAGGCAGCGGGAAGTATGACACAACATGCTTGCTTGGCGTGGGGTGCGGTAAGGCGGGTAGGAGACTGGCAGAATAGAGGACGCTGAAGGGAATAATAGCAGGTCACAGGGGCAGAACGGTGGATGGGTACCTGGCCGGAATGCTCTTGAAGGTGAGCCTCGCTCTCTTGAATATTAGGTTGGTATTGAACTGGCAGCTAACGAAGGGACACCAAGAGGAGGATGGTGGGGGATTAGAGGCTTGGGGCAGAGTTTGAGGCATTGAAGAGACTGTAAAAAAAAAAAAAAAAAAAGAGCCGAAGAGCCTGTTAAAAAAAAGTGTGAGACAAGAAGTGCTTGAATCGGTTCATGCCGAGGCCCGTGCAATGCAATGTACATGTTAACGTTGTTTTTCATGTGTTAAAAAATTTAGCGTGCTATGCAATATGGCTTTAATGTGCATACTAAGACGGTCTTCCAACAAGTTAATGTGTACGTATGTGCTAAAGTCAGGGGATGCCCAAAATTTAAATGGCAAAGCATTATACGCAAATAAGGCTTTAGCAGGCCCATGTTGATACCAAGAATACGCTATTGAAGGTAAATTTTAGTGTGCCCTTATTAGAATTTATTGCATAGTATGCTGAGCTCCATTTTAACGCGCTTCTACAAATTTTACCGAGTTACATGCTAAACCCTTTTTACTGCAAGCTTTAACTCTAATGTTACAAACTACAGCACACGTGCTGCATGAATCCTGCCGTCCGTTCCTATTCCCTAACCTATAAAAAAGGCAGAAGAGATGTAGCTAAAGTGAAAGAAACATCGAAAAGGGCTTTTACATTAAAATTAAAGGGCATGTAACGTGTTGCAGCCTCTTAACATTGCTGTATCATCTTCCAAAAAGAGTTATATTAGGACCAGTGAAATTTCACGTTTCTTGAATGAGCTGTGAACACTTTTTAAACACATGGGTGGAGGAAGGATGGTTTTTTCCAGTAATGTTTAAAGCATTTAAGCCAGCTGTCAATGCAGCTCTTTTCCACCATATAAAATAGAGCTGTTTCGACATTAAATGTAGAACAATATCGATTCCCTGCAAACTGAATTTAAATTTAATTTCACTTAACAATTGCATTTGTTTTTTGGTTTAGTTGTGGTTTTTTTGGGGGTTGCTTTCTGATTTGTCTATAGTTCCTGTTTCCCCTTCCGTTCATTTGTTGTACTAGTCCAAAGACTTCCAGAAGTTCAGCAGAGAATACGTTTAAAAAAACATAATGACAACAAAACTGTTGATTGATGCAGGTTGGAGATTCCTGCCAGCTCCGTGGCAGGAATCGTGCACAGTATGAAGAGGGAGCCGCTTACTTTTGTGGACGACTTTTCTCTGGCACAACATGGATCAGTCGAGGAGCTATTCAAGACCAAATGTTGTAAGCAAAGCAGCAGTGGGCGATAAGGTTTAACTCGTTAATACTGAGAGTTGAAATGAAAGACAGGCAAGGCCATATAGGCAGACCTGATTGACCTGTAAAGTAACTGGGTCATCCTGGTCATCCTGGGTACAGGTAACTCCAATTAGTCAGTGCCACCATTCGTTTAACGTGCAGCATCAGTCTCTACATTTTCCCTCCCTTCTTAACGCCCATTCAGCTTCACCATTTCTTCCTGCTCGTGTTTATTTATCATCATATTTATTAACTGCCTCTCGGAAGAGGCTACAAGGCACTTAATAAATATGATGTATAGTAAATGAACATAAACAATATTAATTACAAACCAAATTGTCAAGTAGCAAGAAGCTCTATGTGAAAAGGCCTTAATAAGCAACAAGGATTTACACGTTTTTCAAAAGGTGCAATAATCTATAATGAACCAAACCAAAAGGCTTGAGCTAACAAATTCCAGAGGGTAGGGGGCTATGCAAGAGAAGTCTCTTTTCTTAATTGTTACTAATAAAATGCCAACTTTAAAAAAAGACCTGTGAAGACCATGGGGTCTGTACTGGTTGATAAAGGCTAACAGTATTGGATAAGTATAAATGAGCATGGTTATGGAGAATTCAATTTTTGGGCAACCAAGAATCAATGGAAGGCCTTGAGCAGTGGCTGCATATACTCATCAGGGCCAATTTTCAAAGAGTTTAGGCACTTAACGTTTGGAGGTAAGCTCCTAAATTGACCCTATTGAAATTTTACTAGGGCTGAGTGCCTAAATTTAGGATCCTAGTTGCATTAGTCTCCTAAATTTAGAAGCAAAAAAATGTGGGTGGATATGGGGGTGGGGGTGGACTTAGAGTGGGGAAACAAAGTTAGGGGCTTAGCACTGATTTTCAGAATTGAGCACCTAATTTAGGATCCTAAATCTAGACAAATAAATAGCAGGCCTACATTTAAGACCCTTTTAGGCTCCTAAATTTATGTGAATTTTCAGCTGAAAAATTAGGCACCTAAGTTTGGCTGAACCTAACTTAGGCACCTAATCTAGCGGCCTAAATTTAGGAGCTTAGCTTTTTTTTAATATCTGCCCCCTAGAGTTTAGTTTTGGTAATCAAGCGAGCTGCTGAGTTCTGGGCAAGTTGTAATCTATATAACTGAACCCATCTCCAATTCATGTTTTATGGAATATTACATCCTTGGCTATTAATTATTAAAAAGGTAAGTAAATGAAGTAGGTCTTTCTTTGTATGGCTACGATAAGTGTTGGCAGAAAAGGTACCAATTAATTAAAGTTGTATGTTGAGGTTCAATAGCCAACATATGTGGATGGCTTCCGTGGATTGTATGTTGAGGTTCAATAGCCAACATATGTGGATGGCTACTGTGGATTGTATGTTGAGGTTCAATAGCCAACATATGTGGATGGCTACTGTGGATTGCTTCATTTCCTCCATGAGATACAAGTTTGAGGCAAGAGTTTACAATGCATCAAGTCCTTTCCATGCCCCATTCATTAGTAATTAAATAGGCACATCATCCATGTCCCATACATGTGCATTTCAGTATGGCCCAATATTTATATTGCAGGTGAAAGTCCATTAATTTGGTGGCTGGATCTATGACCAAAGTTTTATTGGACACTTTCTGCAGACCAGATCTTTGCCCCAATGGCTCTCAATATCCAGACACTTTGACTAAATAAGTTTGATTTTAACTTAATACCATGGACTAACCATGACTGCACAACAGCCATTTTTCATAGATTATGACTCATGAGCCAGAAAACCCCAATGCAAATCCCAATGGATTTATAGTCCTGCTTTTGCGTAAGAAAATCAGGGCCAGAAGTTCCAGAGTTTAGGGAATCTCAGCAGCAATAGCTAAAAACGTCCACGATCAATCGGTGCCGCTATGTAATCTTGTCATTAGAAGAGTGCTGGGCTTAATGGGTGGGCACAGGGATAGAAATGAGTTTATTCATATCTCTAAGTCCTCCATCTCAACAGTTTGCCATCTTATTTGGCAATCCCAACAAAGAGGAATGCAAACTCTGACACCTATCAACAAGATAGAGCTGATACATATTAGTAATACAAACTTACCATGAAATTGTCCATGCAAAAGAACATATAAGGGTGTCACCAACATGTCCCTTACTAGATGCATCAGAGTGCTCACAGATGCTGAATGAGTGATGTCAGAGAGAGAGTAGGAGTGTGTAATGTTCTCTGACACTCCTTACTGTGGGGTGTCTTGCAGGGAGCGAGCTTTAACACAACTTGTGAGCCAGCTTTGGCTCATATTCTTCCATCCAGTCTTCCATCTTTGGATAGTGGCCAAGGCTCAAGGATGCAACCTCAAGCTTTTCAGACAGTAGGGAGATTTTTCTGGGGTCCAAGGAGGATCCTCAGATGTAGAGAACCGAAAAAGGTGAAGAATAGTGAAAGGGAAGTTGGTCTTTGCATTTCACTGAAGATTTGCCTTAATGTGTGCAGAGTAGATTTCTGATTGGAGTCAGATTAAGAAGCTTGCCAGACTGTGAGATCTACTTTTAGGGTTGCTGCTTGGAAGAAGTCAACAGAAGCTCATCTGTTTAGGAAAGTGTTCCACTTGTTTGTTTATTTGTTACATCGGATTTCCCACCCTTTGTCAAAACCTGGGAGTGGATCACAATAATCGCACATACAACAACAAGAACAAACCAACAAACATATCTAACAGCATTTTGCTACAATCAATCCCTCGCATGATAAAGAGCTGCACACCAAAAAAACAGGTAACCCGAAAGGAGAGCCCAGAAAGGGTCTCAGCTCCAAAGAGTGCCTACATGCTAGGGAGTACTTGGTGAAGAAACCCCCCATAGTGCACGACTGATTTTGTTTCCGGATTTCTGAACTGTCTTTTCTGTATGGCTGCCACCAGATCTAAGTATTTTCACTGCAAGATAATTTGTCTGCATCAAATTTCTCCAGTAAATGTTGATTTTTTTGGACGACAGCTGGCCTGTGTGCTGTGTGTCATTTTTACTGGAAGGTATAAAAAGACTTCCTTACAGCCTAAGGGCCTTGAAAGACTGTAACTTTCCAAATAACCCAGGAACATGAATCACAGCTTGGGCCCAGCGCTCTCACAGGAGCCCTCACATCCAACAAGAGGCTGGGGCAGGGCTCGAATAACCCTCAAGTTGGTTATGGAGTTCAGTTGGAAACGTCTTCTTTCAAACCCGAGTTTAGAGCAAAGTTAAGAATTATCCTGACTCAAGCCATCTAGCAAAGCCATAAGGAGAGAGTTAACCTGAGCTGCGCTATGTGACGTACACAGGCTGCGGGCAAAGGGTGACGCGGGGACGCCGTCCTTAGTGCACCTCAGCCTCGCTGGCTTGGCTCTTTTACTTCTGTTTGTGGGTTTGTCTCCTTGTTGTTTGCCCTTACCCTCGTAGTTTTGGGGTTAGCTATGTTGGTTTTCTGTTTAATTTAATTAACTTCTGGTTCATTTTCCATTGATTTATGGACTGTTTGTTTTATATTGCCTATTTTACTGTAGCGTGCCCGGGCAGGATGCCATATAAAAGCAGGCATTGCTATCGTTACGGCGCATACTGCTTTCTGAGACATTTCTTGCTACTTTAAATAGCTTTTTACTAAGCGAAGTCGAATAAGCCCCTAGAGATTTTTGTCTCGAGCATTTACTCAATTCTCTTTCTTTGCAGAACAGTGATGCATATTTGGACATCTTTCGGGTATGGAGTAAAGGAAACCATTCTACTGTAGAGACCATTAGCATGATCCATGTAACAAGAGCATTTTGTTCCAATGATACATTCTGGTGAAAGTCTTTACTTCGGACTGACGTGAGTTTTGCAGTCATGGCCGACGGTTCTTGTAAATCCTTTTTGACTGGCTTTCTGGGACTCTGAGTCATTCCGTGCTTTTCCAGTGGGACGCACACCATCTCTCTCCAGCCAGGGAATATTACGGGGACAAGCTGGCTTGGATTCACCACTAGGCAGATTTCCCAGGGAAGACCAGAGGTTCAAGAATAACTCTGCTGGCTAAACCTGTGTAGATTAGTTTTCCGACTCACATAGTACTCTGCTCAGTTGTGCTTCATGTGGGAAGAAAAAAAAAATCCCTTTAGTAACAGGGGGATTTTAAAGGAATTATTTCATGAAGTTTGTCAGCAATACCTCCCACCCTGTCACAAAAGCGGTCTGAGGTTTAAGGAGCTTTATCACCAAAAGCAAATAGAGATAGCGGGTCTTATTCAATGAATGTTATTTCCATTGGCATGACGTATGAAAACGTTAATTTTGAACAAGGCACATTGTGCATTATTTTATCGAAGGGGGCGGGGAGCAGCAATGTCCTCCTGCTTGTTGGGGCTTTCAGCTCACGGAACCGGGGCAGAGATCTCACGCCATGAGCCTTCACGTGCAACTACCCGGTGGTTATTTCCTCTCTTCTCTCTCTCTCCCTAGCTTACTCGGCCAGGGGCCACACGCTAAGGCTCCCTCTAGAACCCTGCAGTCATGGGCCCTAAATCTGGGGCCCCCCCCTCCCACGTGCCGCTGTTGCATGATGGACCAGGACGCCTCTTCCCCCTCCCCACCCCCACCCCCGGGGGGGGGGGGGGGGCTGTGGGTGCTGCCGCCAGAGCATCCCCATTCCCGGCTGCCCTGGGCAGGGAGGGAGAGGTGGACGGATCAGAGCTGGGAATCAAACACAGGCCCGCCACGGGAGCGCACGGCACTGCCACGGAGTCACTGTGCGTCACGTAAAGGTTATAACTCAGCACAGCTTTGAAACTTGTCAGCGGGGGGCACCGGTTTTACGACTATGGTACCATATGTGACCAATATACATGCAACTTTATGGATGTCCAGCCTGACAGCAAAGGGCAGACCTGTTCTCTTCGTTGACTTGGCTGGCATCAAGGGACAGGCTCTGGGGACAAAGTCTAATTAGGTTTTAAGAGAGAAGCCGGCTCTTAGCCAGATGGGCCTGCACATGGAGGGGCTCCGATTCTCTGCATCTCATCTGAAGGCGTCTTGGATAAAGTGAAAGGCCTCGTTTCCCTTCCCCCCACCCCTCATCCCCCAGGCAAGGAGGAGAACTACCCAGGCCGTGTCGCCGAGTGCTAGCAAATCTTTTCCCCCAAGAAAGGATTACTGAGCTGCTTAGAAAGGTTTCTGAGAAAGAAACATGAAGGCAGAAAATGAAAGGGTTTATCTGTTGTTGAGCGGAACTGGGGCTGTAAATAAGGAAAGGCGTTGAGTGCTGCCAGATGCCAGGGAAAGGAACTTAATTAATATAGAGCCTGTCTTCAGTCTATTGTGCCGACCAAGAAAAAGAATAAAAGTCCCAGCTAGTGATCTTTATCTTCTCTTTAGTGAGAAATTACAAGAGAATTGCAAAGTGGGATTATTTATTCAAGGGCTGTTTGTTACACATTAAAATACTTCAAGGAAAGTTTAAATAGTGCTGGAGTGTCCAGTTCACTTCCAGTCTTCAGCCCCTGCTATGTAATCAGGACACCTCGAGGGTTCTCTGGTGTCTGCTCTCAGTTCTCTTTGACATTCGCTTCCTTACCCTGGCAGCACAGGCCTAAGTGGGTGACTCAAGACCAAGGTGCCAGAGAAGAATCTTTGATGGCTACCGTGCCTTTTCTCTTCTGGCTGCAAACTATGGGTCTCCAGGCACTATAGCTCCAGCAACCACAGAGCGTTGCAAGCTTATAGGGCTCCTCATCACGGCCCTCGGCTGGAGCTGCCTTTGCAGACATTGCTAACGAGCCACACATATTGCTCCTTGACTTGAGCACTGCTGCGGCATTTCAACCTCGGGTTCTGTGCTGGGTCCGTTGGCTTGGCGTGAATCAGATTAAGAGTCCGTCTCTTCATTTGTCGCGGTCGCTTTCGTAGGCGAAGCTTCGGTTTCAACCACATCATCTTTCTCGTAATTAGACTGTTTGCCCTGAGATGCAGGAGGAAAAGCCGAGAACATGTTAATACTTATCAACGGCTCGACGAAATAGTGCATGTGGGGGAAAGTTAGACATTCATGCTTTGGAAATCAAATGAGGCGTGTTTTAATATTATTTCATGGCAAATATATTGTGACTAGCAGCCAAAAAAAAAAAAAAAGCTGAAAGCAAAAGTGTATTGGGAATTTTGTTTTCACAGTCAATGAATCAGTGATGAGTAATGACTACGTCAGCTAACCCATCCTGTTCTTGTTCTTTTATATCGTGCCTGAAAGATTAATTTTTTTTTTAATATCATAGCTTACTGTAAGCAGAGTCTTCTTGTCCTAGATTTGTCAATCGTAGCTGGAAGGGACCTCAAAAGGTCCCCTAGTCTATCCTGGGGGCCAACCAGCCGGGATGTGACTGGCCTAGATGGTTTTATTTAAGGAGCCAAAACCAGGCGAGGCGGAGACAAGTGGTTGGAGACCTGCAGGAGCAGAGAGGGAGGATTTGGCTGGTTTCTTTCAATTTTTGGGTGGTTGGGGGGGTAGAGAGAAGCAAGTTGGCATTCCTAGTCCATCCCATCTCAAGGTAGCTCCACCGTCCTACCCAGGCGTTTATGTAACCCGTTCTGAAAAGCCGTCCCCCTCCCCCCCCCCCATGATTAAAAGATCCCCAGTAGTGCTTGGTAACTTGTTCCAGTGCTTAGCGACCCTTCCGGATAGAAAGTCCTTCCCAAGTAACTCAAACCTCACCGTATCCTCGCCCTCCACCCCCATTTTACGAATATGAAAATGGTTATCAAGTCAAACCTCATCCTGCCCTTCAGTAGACCAGGGATTGTGCTTTCGTTTGAAGTGAAATAGGAAAGCCTCAGTGAAATTTTCTGTTTTGTGTCTTTATGTTTTGAAAATGAAAGAAAACAACAGAAATGGCAGGAACATGGTACTGGCAGGGCAGGCGTGACTGGGGATCGTTCCTGCTCCTTTCGAACCCGAGCATCATGGAGAAGCTGGGGGGCGGGGGAAGGATCTGTGGAGGCTCGGGGTGAGGTTGCTGGGAGAAATCCTGGGAGGCTTTCTTTTTTTATTTGAAGGTTTTGCTGTTAATATTTTAGTGCACTCTCTTGTAAAATAGCATTCATTAAAGCAACGTTCTAGGCCCCTCCCTCCCTTCCTTCCTCCGGTGCCACCAGGGGGCACCGGAGAACAGAATGTTCTTTCCCTTTAAGGGGTGGGGCAGCCACCCCAACCCAGGCCTACAAAATAGACCACACCCTGACTTTCCGGCAGCAAAACATGGCGAGTCACCACGGGTTCCCATAGTCATGGCATGCACCCCCCACTGGATTTTGAACGAGGGCAAATTTCGCTTTTTATCCATGTAAAGGGCTTTGAAGATTGCCCTCAATATTTAATAAATGACTCCCGAATACTGACAGAAAGCGTTTTCTCAAGGGCCTCAGCGTTGCTTGCCAGACACTAAACCTGAGCCCTAATGTTCGGCTCTGTTTCTAGAGCCTCCAGTTGTGCGATGGCCACTGTGTTACATCTTCACTGAGACCTTTACGTAATCCATCACCCAACAGATCTTGCTCTCTTCCAGGCAGGGGCCAGAAATGAAAGTGATTGATGTTCTGCAGTTATTTGCATTGTCCAATACACTGGAGGGAATCCTCCCCCCTCCCCCCACCTTCTTTTTTTGTGGCTCACAAGTACAAATACCCACGAGTTAATGCGGTGAGTTTGCCAGTTTCTGTTTGCAAGACTTAACCTCTGTCCTTGAGGCCTGCTTTGCTGACATGAAATCATTCTTTGTTGATTGGGGAGGCTAGAGATGCTGAATGAACAAAACCACTGGAGTGCAGGTCTTGCTGATAAATGATTCTTTTGCATAGTAGCTCCATCTTTTGCTTTCTCATAGCCAAGCTTCAGAAAACCGCCAAACCCATAGCTACTGATGTCGGCTTTGGACTAAAGCATAGGGAAGCTCTATTTTTTTTTTTTTAAGAATTAATCTACTGCGGATACAGAGATTCCTTTTGGCTACCCATTTTGGACTTCTGATCATTATCTTTTTCCCAGCATAGCTCTCTGCTTCAACGGCAGGGGAGAAGGACTGATACTTCATGCATATCCAGCATAGCTCTCTGCTTCAATGGCAGGGGAGAAAGACTGATACTTCATGCATATCCAGCATAGCTCTCTGCTTCAACGGCAGGGGAGAAAGTCTGAAACTTCACTTTCAATGCATATTCAGCATAACTCTCTGCTTCAACGGCAGGGGGAATGAAGAAAAGTGGATCTATATACAGACAACAAGGACTGAATTATTTAGTCTGGGTAAACAAATAAGCATGGGTGTAGCTTGCTTATTGCGGCGGTTACTACCCCTAACTAATTAAGCTAGATATTTCACTTAGATGCAGTTCCAACACTGCTCTCTCATTAATGGTGGGGGTGGAAGGGAAATAGAACCAAAAGGTTACTAAGAGCCAAGAGAAACAGATAAGTATGAGAAAAAAAAAAGTGCGAAACTTGCTGGGCAGACTGGATGGGCCATTTAGTCTTCTTCTGCCATCATTTCTAGGTTTCTATATGTTTCATTGTATTGGGTCATATGTCTCCATGGTTGAAGGCACCAGTGCAATGATAGGCATGAAAAAAAGGATGCCAGAAGCTCCTACTGATTTGGTGCTCATGAAGAGTGCCAGATTGGCAGGGAGAGAACTGCAATCTCCCGTTTCAACACCAAATGGGTACAGTTTGGCCTTCACCACTCTGCCCATTCCCGAACCTGTGAAGTTCCTCTTAGCAAGGACTCCAGGGGAACGTCTCATTCTCAAACTTCCAAAGTGCTTACTGCCTAGCCAAGTGAATGCTCCTTACTATAAACTTTCTAGACAAGATGACTGCGATTCAGGGCATATTGAAAAACATTCCTGCCTGATGTGGCTGGGCACAGCCATTTTGAGTTGCAATGTTAACATCTGTCCCTCTTTGGAAAGAAGGAAGGGGGGAAGAAGGAGGGGTAAGGTATGGTATCATCAGTGACTGCTCTGCTGCCACCAAAAAATGGAAGTTAGAAGTGGCAGGGAACTGTACTCAAAGTGAGCTAGATCAGTGATTCACAAACCAGTCCTCAGGGCCATCCTGGATAGCGCCAATGAATATGCGTGAGATATATTTGCATACATTGGGCTCCAGAAAGAGGGTTGATGTGTATAAATGAATCTCATGCATATTAATTAGTGATATCCTGAAAATCAGACTGACTGGCGGGGTCCCGAGGTTGACCTACCACTGGGGGAGATCTAGAACACTTCTGTCCATCAGCGGGCTGCAACATGCAGGGCTCTTTTATCACAGGGATTCCAAATAGAAATGCAAGTACCCTCAGGACATGGAGCCAGGGTAATTCTCAATCTCTTTAATGCAGAGGCAGCCCCAGTGCCAGTATTAAATAGTGCAGGGGTTAAGCAGACAATTACTCACAAATGGTTTAAGCAGTCCAGAACGGAGTACTCAAGTACTTGCACACAGATCAGATTCTCATGCAATTCGCTTCAGCGCACAGATCAGATTCTTACGCAATTCGCTTCAGCATCAAGTACTACGGATTGCAGCAGGCAGATCCTGCAGTAGGGCTCGCTGACTCTACTTTACGGTCAACACCAGATCTCTTCACTTGTATCAAGCTGCAGATTAGCATCAGTCAGTGGCTTGGGGGGGGGGGGGGGGGGGACAGACAGGACTCTGCTCTCCTACTCAGCAGGCCCCCAATTCAAGGCCATCCTTAACATTTCCTCAGGAAAAGGCTAATAAAGGTGGCACCATTGGGAATGGGAAAACCAGTTCAGCTTGAAACTGGAGTCTTTGTGGGCTGTGATACCTTTCACTGGAACAAAGTTAAATATGTTGCACCCCATGAATCTCTCCTTCAGATGTGATTGCAAGCCTAAAGGAAGGATTTATAGCTACAGGATGTAGTGGGGGTGGGAATTCCCACCGTGTAGTTCTTCTGTCCGTAGGCCTGAAAGATCATTTTCACATGTTAATGAAGGCATTAGTAGTTATTACTCCTTAATGCAGGAAGTGTAGTAAAGCCCTGAAGGCTTAGTGCACGGTTTTCTTTAATGCTGGAAATTTAACTTCTGGACAGAGGTGCAGTAAAGCTAACTCCCTTTCTGGGACTGGTGTTAGTCTGTGGTTCTGTGCCCCAGCGCTGTTCAGAGGTCCTGGATTGGCACACTCACCTTTGTGCCCCTAACTTTTTAAGTGCATAACTTTTATGCGTGCAAACCGTGGTTTCCTTACGCAACACTGCGCACAAACCATGTTTTGTGCGTGCCAAGCATTTGTCTGTGCCACATTTTCGGGACAGTGTGCTTTTTAAAACTCTGCTGCATTAGCATACCCTTAGCTGACTGCATCGGGACTTAACTCTCTTTTCAGTGAAAGACAGAGAGCTGAAATCCAGCACACATTTTATTTTTTTAACTCACGTCTGATTACACTGGGCCCCGAGAGCTGTGACAGCTCTGCCCTCTGTTGCCTACACATTTTGCTTTGGCACCGGTCACCGGCCCGGAACGTCTTTGAACTCGATTCCATTTCCCCGTTGGGAAAAAGCGACCCGTGGGGGTGGCCGCTGGCCCCCCAACCTGGTACCTTGATTTATTTTCCAAAAAATGACCACTTGCTGCAGAAGTACAAGAGCGGGCTAACTGCACACGAAAGCGTCTACCTTGTCCTTGGGAGTGATGATTCAATACCACTGCTTGCTCCAGTAAGATGAGGATTTCATGGGTTTGGGATTCTGCCATCCGGCAGTGCATTCAAACAATTACAGGACTGCCAACCTGTAGCTTTATCCGCCACTTCCTCTCAACCTTGAAGCCACTTAACCTCTCCTGCCCTCAGACTCAGACTGAAAGCTCCGCAGATGAAGGGCAGCATGAATGCACTATCTTCCTGTCTCTTTCTGGCCCAGCAATTTCTTCCTGCTTCCTTGGTCTATCGGCTCAATTGGAAACAGCTTCTAATGTGCCATGAGCCTTCATTCACAGCTCGGGGGGGGGGGGGGCAGGTGCTGCCTATTTTATAATCTCCCCCCACATACACAGCGCACACTTAGCCCAGTGATTGCAGCGAGTCCTCAGTGGGGGGGGGGGGGGGGGGGCAGCTGTAAGTCACTGCGTCCGCAACATCCCTAGCGCCAGTCAACCTGGGGAGTGGAAGATCAGACCTGACCAACAGGCCCTCTGCCTTCACCGAGTCGCTGGGACGGCCCTCTGGTGGAGTCTCTTCCATACTGGTGGCACCACATGAACAAGCAGATTAGCCTGATTGCCTGCAGATTGTCCGAAGTCTCGTCTTTTGCTGTTTGACCAAAGGGAAAAAATTAAAATTCCCTACAATTACGATCTTTCAGCCCAGTGTGCTTTTTAATAGATGCATGGATCATCATGTAAAAAACGTGAGCACTGTTTGTAGGGATCATACTACACCCTAGTGGCAACGTAAAAAGAAAAAGCGGTCCGATCAGAGTTAAAGCCATTTCTCTCTCCCCACAGCTGAAAAGCAAAGTATTGCGTGATATTATTGCGCCATCTAGTGGATAAATCAAAGAATTGCTCCCCTCGGATTGCATTGGGGCAAAACTCAGGGAGGAGGGGGCTCCTGTATCAAACGTTATTTGCACTGGGTGTTCTCGCCCTTAAAAGTGACAGGGATGTTTTCATTGGTCAACGGTGCAAAGCTTTAATAAATGACCCCCCCTCCCTCCCTCTCCCTGAGTATTTTCCGAGCCATAGTGTGTAGGTAAGTTGATAAACACAGCCCAGCGTTACCCCTGAGAATGATCCAACTCGAAACCCAGGTTAAACATTATCAACGTTCTATTCAGGGGGTCATTTTGTTCCAGCCCGCATACATTTGCTGGCAAACCCATGCAAAAGTCACACCAAGTTTTCAAAGCCAACACTTTTCCTGCTTTGAAAAGGATCCCACCAGATTTACCTGTTAATTGTGTGCATGGAAGGTTTTTGAGGAGATTTACGTGCATATGTTTGGAAGTCTTTCTAGGGTCAGGACGTCGCCAAAAAGCTGACATAAAATACATGCAAGTG